>NC_083470.1:25510121-25572621 GCF_030014155.1 Tachysurus vachellii | reverse complement strand
ATTGTACTTTTTTTGTTTTTTTTTTTTACATTGAAACTTGAAGAAAAAGCTTGTAAGCTTCCGACTCAAACTAGTTCTACTTTTAAGAAATGTAAACTTTAACCACTGGTTCCGCACAAACGCAGCCCGAATAATGTGGTCCACCTAAAAAAGTCTCTCAGACTGCATGTAGAAATAATTCAAAAGGGATTTATAATAGTGTGTGCAGAATATTGTGGTTACAGGGTGCGTTTATTTATGAGTAAAAACAGCCTTCCCAGAAACACTCACCTCCTTTACTGGCCAGCCGGATATCATTGGTGTTTCCTTCGTAGGTGAACAAGGCCCTGGAAGACGAGCAGAACTCGGTTAACAATCTGCTCAGTGCGGATCTGATCTGATCTGATCTGATCTAACACGATGCAGAACAGACACGTCTCTCATAAAGAAAGTCTGATGGTTATCACGATCATTTCCTTGACAGGCAGCTGGTTACGAGGCTCCGCCCCCTTTGAGAATCGTTTGAAGATTCCACGCATCTGGGCGGGACGAGCAAATTGTGCGCCGTCTTATAAAGATATTTGGGATTATTTTTCTATGCAAAACATGTATTTCACTGCAGGTATAATTCAACCAATAACATCTCAGAGCGACAAACCTGCAATCTTCTGAATAAACAAACACAGCTTCACTTTCAGAAGACCTCAGAGAGCTCCTGGCTCCCACAGGCTGCTCCTCTACTCGTGTACTTAAACAAAGCCACTTGTGCCTTCTTTCCACCAGAAAGAACCGGGTGCTGATTCAGAGCTGGTGCTGGTTCGAAGTTGGTTCCACTGGCGAGCTTATAAGGACCGGTTTGCCTTTCCATGGGCTAGAGAGCCGTCACAGAGCCGAGTGTTATGTCACTGTATACAACGTTATACGGCGACGTTAGCGCATCATCGACAAACACAAACACATCAACAACGGCAGATGTTGCTTTACTGTTAACGCTCATGGCTTTGCGGACCTACACTGGCATCCAAACAAAGCGAATAATCATTTTTAATGATTAAAAATGGCGCTAACGACGTTCCCTTTTATCTTGTTGGTCACATTAGCCCACAGCCCCGCCCACAGCCCCGCCCACAGCCCTGCCCACAGCCCCGCCCACAGCCCCGCCCACAGCCCCGCAAGCGGTTATTAAGTCTAGACCAGCGACGTTTTGGTGCTACTTAAGAACCACTTAACCAGAGCCGGTCCTTTGGGTGTCAAAAAAAAGAACCGATTTTAAATTAGGCTCCGAAACCAGCACTCAAACTGCCTCGGTGGAAAAGGGGCATTGGGCATGCAGGAAGTCATGACAAATCCACTTCCTGCATGGAACTTGTAGGATGTTGTAGGATGTTGATCCCAGCCTGACTGACTGAGTTCACACACTGAGATGGTTTGTTTAGGAGAATTTATGTAGCCTGTTCTAAAAGACTGACTCAAACACTGTCATTAAAGTCAGACTCGAGTCATCCTGCTGACTCGGCTGATTTCCCATCATGCACCCTTTGGTATGCAAATGCCGGGTTTTCTTCCATCGAAAGCCAGTAAGTGGGAGTTTCTCACGAACCAGAGCTGAGCGATGAAAACACCGACCCAAACCCTGCTGTATAATCCTGACCGAGCTGTTTGTCAGAGAACAATACGGACGCCCAGAGGTTTAAACCGGTTGAGCCGAGGTAAGCCGAGACGCACACTCGTCTCTGCAGCCGTGCGGAGAACGCGACAAGTTTTTACGCTCTGAAGCGAATGTGCATGAAACAAACAGAAGGTAGAAAAAAAAAAAAAAAAGATCCCAAAACACATTAGAATTGTTCCTTTTACTCGCTGAAGTGAGGAAGTTGGCGTTTTCTCTGCTTACTCAGCAGCGGCGACGGAAAACTACAGACGTGGCCAGACTCAGTACCGTGTGGTGTAACATAAAAAAATAAAGCCATAAAACATTTTCCTCGTGTATTAAACGTATGCAGTGATGCCGATTACTCAAATCTGATTGGTTACAGTTTTAACTTAACGAACAGAAATATCTAAGGGACAGATTTAAAAAAAAAAAAAAGACAAATAACTATCATCTGAGGAAGGAGTTTGTCTTCAGTATCAGTAGCGATCTGAAACGTTATTTTTGCGCGCTGAGGAGTTTGTGGTTTACGGTTTCTCTGTAACATGACTGTCTACACTTTGTCTTGTGTAATGTAAAATAAAACATATTAAATCTTATTAAGAGGTGGTGCACGGTGGCTTAGTGGTTAGCACGTTCGCCTCACACCTCCAGGGTTGGGTGTTCGATTCCCGCCTCCACCTTGTGTGTGTGGAGTTTGCATGTTCTCCCCGTGCCTCGGGGGTTTCCTCCGGGTACTCCGGTTTCCTCCCCCGGTCCAAAGACATGTATGGTAGGTTGATTGGCATCTCTGGAAAATTGTCTGTAGTGTGTGATTGCGTGAGTGAATGAGAGTGTGTGTGTGTGTGTGTGTGTGTGCCCTGTGATGGGTTGGCACTCCATCCAGGGTGTATCCTGCCTTGATGCCCTATGACACCTGAGATAGGCACAGGCTCCCCGTGACCCAAGGTAGCTCGGATAAGCGGTAGAAAATGAGTGAGTGAGTAAACCTTATTAAAATGGAACTCCAAGCGAATAAAAAGTATCACTCGACGTTCGTTAAAACGTCACCTCCGCGATGACTCCGGGCGTTTTCGTGAATGTAAACGAGCTGTTACTATGGATACAACAACATGGACGTGATCGACCCTCGCTGTTAAAGAGAACTCGTCGAAGCTCTCTTCTGCCCAATCACCATCCAGAACTCAGCAGCAGATCGCTTACGGTTTCTAACTATGTTTTTATCCGGCGATTTCTGCTCGACGAACAAAAACACGTTCAGAGAGAAACGAAAACGCCAGACATCACATTTCCACATCATCCCACTGCTGTGTGACTCTTTTGTTCATTGTTTTTTTTTGTTTCTTTCTCTCTCGCTGTCTTTCTCGGTCTCACTCACTGTCTCTTTACACGTCTGTCTCTTTTTAGCCGTCTCTCTTTTGTGCTCCGTGTTTACAGAATGCACCAGATGGCAGATTTCTATTTACTTATTAATTTATTGATGTTTCCTGAGAAGAAAGTCACAGTTCTGTCCTGGTCTTGGTCCTTAGCCAGGAGGCGTCATGTCCCTGTGAGAGAACGATGGTGTAATTAAACGTCTCGCTTCTAATTACTTTTCTTTTCTAGGCCACACAGGAAGTCGTGCTCGTAACAGCCAAAAAAAAAAAATAAATTTTTACTTCCTTGTTACCTAATATGCACTGTAGCTTATATTAAGAGTTGCTGTACAGGACACACACACACACACACACACTTGTGGGCGTAGGCCAAAGAGGAAGTTACAGTCAGATAGATAACCAAAAATGGCAGCCGTTTCATTTCTGAATTTCTTTGAGAGCGTTTTGTCTGAGGCTGCAGGTTACTGCCTTGTTTCTAGTTTGTCGTCATGGAAACAAACAAAAACTTTTCGATTCAAACTGTACGTGCTGTAAAGTCCCAATAAAACTTATAACAATCCTATAACACGACAAGCTGCACGACGACGATCTTCTCACAACGAAACAAAACGACTGCTTCCTGCGTCCACGAACAATCGTCACGATCGTAACAATCGCGTAAAGCTCCACAAAGCGAGTCTGCGATATTGTGGGGTTATTTTTTTCCTGTCATCGTGCGTTGATTCATTTCACTCGCCGCTGACTGACACGTATTTGAGCACGGAGCAGGCCGTCCTCCTATCGGCGGAACTTTTTACAGGAGCTTCGTATGCAGAGCTCAGATTTCTATCACATCTTTGTGGCGTCACTGTTGTCACACTGACACTAAAGTTACACAAGGTTTTACGATCACGCTGATCTCTGCAGCTTCACCCCTCGGTTTATTTAACGTTCTTACGCTTCTTACTTTCTTACTTTTCATCTTTGTTATTATGGAACTGTTCTTCCGCTCCATCGCTTGCTGAAATAATTCTAATAACTCATCGCAGAACTACCGACGGACGCTGGAGAGCACAATTACTCTTAGATCTCAAACTGATACCTGAATATTAAAATACATTCCTCACATCTATTATTACATTTTAGTTTCTACTTTTTACATCAGATTATTCTTAAGAGCCATGGAGCTTTCTATTCCTCTCTGAGTTGACGTGACGTGACGTGACTCTAGTGCTTGGACCCCACGTGTTATAATTCTGATCCTGTGGCCTGTAATTTTCACTGCAACAAAATTAGATGCTACGCTGCCTTTACTCTGGGCCTGTAGTTCATTAGGTTTAGCTGCCACCTTCAAATTCTGCCTTTAATCTCTGCCTTAAGTCGCTTTTTAATGATGATTGTCTATAGTCCATGTCTGTGGTCCCTGCCGCTAGTGTCTGATGTTAATCCCTGCCTTAAGTGTCCATCTTTAGTCTCTGCCTTTAATCCCTGCCTTGAGTCCCTTTAAAATTAGATGCTGCCTTTAATCCCTGCCTTGAGTCCCTGCCTTGAGTCTCCACTTTTATTCCCTGCCTTTAAAATTAGATGCTGCCTTTAATACCTGCCTTGAGTCCCTGCCTTTAGTCCCTGCCTTTAAAATTAGATGCTGCCTTTAGACCCTGCCTTGAGTCTCCACTTTTATACCCTGCCTTTAAAATTAGATGCTGCCTATAATCCCTGCCTTGAGTCCCTGCCTTGAGTCTCCACTTTTATTCCCTGCCTTTAAAATTAGATGCTGCCTTTAATCCCTACCTTGAGTCCCTGCTTTTAGTCTCTGCCTTGAGTCTCCACTTTTAAACCCTGCCTTTAAAATTAGATGCTGCCTTTAGACCCTGCCTTGAGTCCCTGCCTTTAGTCTCCACTTTTATACCCTGCCTTTAAAATTAGATGCTGCCTTTAATCCCTACCTTGAGTCCCTGCCTTTAGTCTCTGCCTTGAGTCTCCACTTTTAAACCCTGCCTTTAAAATTAGATGCTGCCTTTAATCCCTGCCTTTAAAATTAGATGCTACCTTTAATCCCTGCCTTTAATCACTGCCTTGAGTCTCCACTTTTATTTCCTGCCTTTAAAATTAGATGCTGCCTTTAATGTTGTGTCTATTCACTGACTTTAGTCTCTGGCTTTAGAAAATGTCTTTACTATCTGCCTTTAGTTGCTACCATTTAGTTCCTGATTTTACTCGCTGCCTTTTCTCAAAAAGAAGTCAAACCAATGTTGTATTTTGGTTCTGCATCTTTCTGAAACGTCACTGAAATGTTATGTGAGTATCTTATGAGACCAGGTACAGAGGTGTGTATATACAGGCTGTAATAGATACAGGAAAACATCTCAGAAGTCAACAATCCAGCGGTGAGGATGAGCTCATTAACATCCTAACAGGAAGTGTAGATGTGATATAAAGAGCTGTAAAGCTTCATATGTGTTTGGGTAAAGAAGTCAGTAAACAGGATGCTGCGTTCAAGAGCACGTGGAGATGCAGTCAGCTGTGATTCTGGAGAAGAAAGTGAGTCACATCCATCCTGCTGGAGCTCAAGCTGCCTTCACCTTCCTGCTGCAGACGTCTTCAAATCATTTCCTCTTACTCCATACCAGTGTGAGATTTCTTTATAACAAGCAAAGCCTCGGAACAGCAGCAACAAGCAAACACAAGCTAAGATCTCCATTAGGAAACACCACCAAACACCAGACACACCACAAACACCAGACACACCACACACCAGAAACACCAGACACTCCATAAAACCCCAGAAACAGCAGGAACACCAGACACACCATCAAACACCACACACATCAGACACACCAGAAACACATCAGAAACACCACCAGACACACCACCAAACACCACACACCACCAGACACACCACCAAACATCAGACACACCACCAAACATCAGACACCCCAGAAACACCACCAAACATCAGACACACCAGAAACACCACCAAACATCAGACACACCAGAAACACCACCAAACATCAGACACACCAGAAACACCACCAAACATCAGACACACCAGAAACACCACCAAACATCAGACACATCAGATACACCAGAAACACCACACACATCAGACACATCAGAAACACCACCAAACATCAGACACATCAGACACATCAGAAACACCACCAAACATCAGACACATCAGACACATCAGAAACACCACCAAACATCAGACACATCAGATACACCAGAAACACCACACACATCAGACACATCAGACACACCACCAAACATCAGACACATCAGACACATCAGAAACACCACCAAACATCAGACACATCAGACACATCAGAAACACCACCAAACATCAGACACATCAGACACATCAGACACACCACACACATCAGACACACCACACACATCAGACACACCAGAAACGCCACACACATCAGACACGGCAGCAGGAAACATCAGACACATCAGACAGTCCATTACAGCTAGCTTTATAACGCAGCTATGACGCGTCGTAACGCTCCGTTACTCACCAGTTGGTCTGTGATTTCTCATCCACCACCTCTTTATAGGCGGCTGTGAGCGCCGGGCCGTTTTTACTCAAGTTTACGGCCATTATAAAGTAAATAAATCCCGAGCTTCAACACACAGCACAGTCAAACACGGCCAGTTAAGCCACGCCTACCGGAAGAACTGGCGCTTGCGTCGACACGCACGCCAACGTCAGATTACACGCGTTCGACGTTTTATAGACTTCCGCATTTAACACCGATCATTTCTACTAATAATAACATGATATTAATCACCGTTAGAACAGCTTTATTTTATTATTGTTTTTATTCTGAGTCCAAGATTAAAATTAGAAAATAAAAATGAACAAATGATAAAAATAAAGACCAAATGTTTACAATCTAAAATTAAATCTAAAATTAAATCAGAAATTATATCTAAATTAAATCAAAATTAATTCAAAAATTAATTTAAAATTAAATCTAAAATTAATTCAAAATTATATCTAAAATTAAATCTAAATTAAATCTAAAATTAAATCTAAAAACAGAAAACACGAATTACTAAAATGACAAAAATGTAATAAAACCACAATTGCTAAAAAAAGAATCGAATAAAACGAATAAATCAATAAACCGAAAAACTGTACGAAAAAAATATTTAAATAAAATAAAAAATTAAATTAAATAAGCTAATAAAAAAAATGTAAAAAATATGTTGCTTTTTATCAGTAAAAATCTACCTTCGGTAAAATAAATTATAATTTTTTTTGTTTATTTATTCTAAGCCACGCCTTTCACCGAGAAGCCGCGCTGTGATTGGTCAACCTTAAGATATACGTTATGTCTATGGTTAAAGCGGTAAATGGCGCCGCCTCGTGGCCATAAAAATGCATTTCTTAAGTAAACTTGTTTCAACCCTTCATGAGAAGAGCGTATTAATATGACCGAAATATAAATATATAAGGTGTAAATTACAGATTTCATAAGCACATGAGTCAAATGTAAAAATTAGTATTTATTTTCACTTTCAGGGATTATAGTAATACACTACTGTTATTCATAGACTTTACTTGTGTTTGCTAGCTAAAATTAGCAGGAAGCTAACGTTAGCCTCAATGAGCACCTACTCATCACAACAAATTAGCCAGAGAAAGAGGAAAAAAAAAAAAAAAAAGATTTGCAACAGTCTAAAAAAAAAGCTTTAACGCAAATCTAAGAAAGGTCTCAGAATCTGTACATATGGAATAATCACACACCGGGAGAAAGTCTAAAACCTTTATTCACTAATGTCAACACTTCTGAGGATCGTTTCAGCAGTTCCAAGAGCTAGAGGAGATCGTCGCTCCGGTTAAAACGAGTGTTCAGAACAAAACACCTAGCCGGGAGCGGTTAGCACGGCTCAGTGTGTGCGTCTGTCTCTGCAGAGGGCAAAAGAAAAAGGTGTTACAGTACAGTTCTGGTGGAAATACAGTGATGGTTAAGGCTAGATTTGACTGATGATGATGATGATGATGATGAGCGCATAGAGAAGAAGATCCCTGATATGCTTGTATGAAGAGTGCAAAGCATGTCTGTACTGATCCGCTGTTTTGAGGTCCGAAGCCCGATCGGAGAGGAACACGTCACGTCACGACTGACTGTAACGGATATTTCGATGACAAATAAATACATCAATAAATAAACACAACAGCAACAAACTATAAAACCAAGACAAAGTACAGTCTGGGGACAGAAAAAAATTCCAGGCTCGTTAACTGGGGAAAAAACAAACAAACAAGAAAGCAGCAAACAATCAAGACAGAAACTGCGTTTAGATACATTCAGAAAAGAAAAAAAAAACGTACAATGCGTTCAGTGAAAAAGACGCACGAACAGAAAACAAACAATTCAGTCTTGATGTCGACTACGTGAGCAAAAGTTTGTGCACCCGACCAATCACGTTCAGATCCGTCCCAGATCGACTCTCCCTTTCCCAAGCTTCTCTTTTCTAAAGGCTTCCCACTAGATGCTGGAGCATGGCTGTGGGATTGGTGTCTAATCAACAAGAGCATTAATGAGATCAGACACTGATGTTGGGATGTTTAGGAGACTCCAGTTCCAGTTCATCCCAAAGGTGTTCAGCGGGGTTGAGTCAGAGTCAGAGCTCCGTGCAGGACGCTCGAGTTCTTCCACTCTAACCTTCACCTCCACACCATGTCTTTATGGAGCTCATGATCATCATGGTGAAACAGGTCATAACGTGAGAGTGTACAGAGAGATGCCGTGGAGATGGAAGTACGTGTGTAACGGTCAGAGGTGCACATACTTTTAGTTATTAGTGTTAATGAATGCATTAAAAAATGAAAAGTTTATATCGAGGCCCTCGTCAGAACAACGCGGATCCGACGAGGAAACGACCGAGGATCAATGCAGGATGATCACAAATCCAGTCTGTTATGGTGATGTACAAACTGACAGGTGGACATACAGCATGTGGTGTTCAACGGAATACAGAAGGTGGCGCAATCTGGCACCAGGATTGGCACAAACACTTAGGGAAAGAATTATCTCCCAAATCCACTGAAAATTGGAGAAAACACTCTTATTGATGCGATTGGTCACATCATTAATATTCAAACCTTGAAATGAGAAACATGTCTTCAGAAGATTTTTTTTTTGCCACAAGACACGTTTGGTTGGGTATTTTGTGCGTGATGTTTTATTAGGTTTCTTCCGATTCCCAAAAAATTAAACTCGGCAATATTCGTAGGAGCTTGTGGTAGTTGAAAACGAGCACGGATTTTCCTCAGACTGGGGTTGAGACGTGGCACGTGACGTGTTTGGCCCTGTGATGCTTCAAAACTACCAAAACCATTTGTTTTGCACATGAACAATTCAAGGTCTAGTGTTTGAGGTAACAGACGATCATAAGGACGACGTGTTTTTATCCCAAACCACCAGAGACATCAAGTCAGCGGCTCGGGTTGCGAGAAGAAAAAAAACAAAACAAAAACAAACAAAGAGCATAAAGAAAAACACCACAATGTTCCAGTTCCAGGATTTGATGATGACGGGTTAAAAAACAACACCACACCAACCAACAGACACCTGATATGTTTACTACATCAGCTACAGTCACTGAGTGAAGCTGATTGGCTAATCCAGTCTATGGTAGCGATGACTGATGGATCGACGTTCTCCAAACCGATAAACGTCAATCAGAAAGAGTGCAAGAAGTCGTTAATAAAAGATGGATTTAGGTTAAATTAAACTGATTTGTGAGGAAATATGAACAACCGTAATGAAGAAAAGATCGCTTTTAAGGTGACACGTCGTCGCCATTTCTCGTTAAACAGGTTTTTCGAAGGCAGCACGTTTATTTTTCTCCCTAGATTCCGAAGATTAAAAACCTACGTTCAAACTAGCACGCGATACGTCGCTCGTGTCTTTCGTTAACGTCCGGTTGCTCAGCTTTGAATTAGCTACGTTGACAGATTAGCTAAGCATGCTAACGGCAATGTTGTAGAGGCACCGACGATCTCTGCCGCGTCCTTGCAAAGCGGTTTTTCTTTCATATTTTTTTAGGTGACTGTAAACATTAGTTCAATTTAAAGGGACAGGGAAGGTATCGAGCGTCAGAGTAGACGTCCTACGTTCCCCGGATCGGTCTGAGGAACGGATCAATTTGTCGATTTACAGCATCATCGTTTGCAAAGTGAAACTGATGAAATAAATCTGTCGCTTGGCTCAATGTTCAAAGCAACCGACTAACGAGAGACTAGCGGAAGATAATCGTTGGGGCTAAACCCGGAAACCTGGAGGACACTTCGGAGGAACCTCAGGGTTAATAAGTGTTTAAAAACAAAACAGACAGGAAACAGATCCGAGTCCAGACCTTGCGTGTGCTGCTCGCACGTCAATCATTACATCTACACCTCCATGTGTCACTACGCTAGTATGTTACTGCAGCGGCTATTCGTTACTAAAAGTTTGCGCTCTGGAAAAAAGGTGATAAAAGGTGGAGTTGGCTTGTGTTTGTATGTTCACAGTCCTGCTTCAGCTTAATCTGAGAGGTGACAAGTTTCACACACGGACGTACGAACGAATTCGGCCTCGGTTGTCTCCACCCCTTAACCCCTCCACCCCCACCCCCAAATAAGAGACGACGCTCGGCTAAACGTATACCGCACTAACATGCATATAGAGTCTGCGTGAGGTGATGAACGAGAGAAGATGAAGGACTTGGCCTGGCTGTACAAATGTCCTTAACCCTGTAACCCTACATACCGAGTCACGACCTTCATGCACATGTAACACAAACACGGACTTATTCGATCCAGTTTAATCCGTTTGTCTGAAAGCAAAACCTTCACTTTCCTGCAGATTTACACATGATTAATGAATTCAAATCACAGAGCGTGTTTACACGCACGCCAACAGTGCGATACGGTATCCGTCCTCTTCCGCACACCTGACCTCAGACACCCAGGATTGGCCAGTGTCGCCGTGATTGACAGAGGAAGCCCCTCCCAACGGACAAGTCTCAACGTAAGGGCCCTTACTAAGAGAAATCCGTGAATAATTTCTGAGATTAATCAGATTATTCAGCACATGTAGACTCTTGATCTGAGATTTTCTGTAGATCTGCAGCCAACGTTATTTAAACCGTATGTTATATTGTATTATTAGAATTATTCAGATAGGTGAATATTTATATTGTAATTATTTATTGGTATTTTATTCATAACTACTCCAAAATTGTTATTACCTACCGCTAAAACTAGGGACTTAACAGAAAACACTCCAACCTACAACAAAAATAAAAACAATTAATATATCATTAAAAATGGTTTTTTCCTTTAGTGTTTTTTTTTCTGCTCCAAGTTACGATAAAACCTACAGACACGCCACGTTTCCTTGAGGTGCCTGTAAACACGCTGCCGGAAATTTAATTCGTCTCCTTTTTCCCCATTAACAGGTTTTATCCACATTAACACACGTATTAATCGTGATTGAACGTGATCCTCTGGAATAAACCAGATGTGCTCGCGTACACCAGAGTCCCAGCTTCTCGATTACAGACGTACCGCTCGGTTATTTCTAAACATTCGATAAACAGAATAACGAAGAGGAGGTCCGGCCTGAAGCGGAACCGCTTGTGTTAATACTGTAACGGGTTATGAAGCGTACCGTGCCCCTGAGTGTAAACTGTTAGGAACAAAAAAAAATAAAAATAAAAATAAAAAGACACACACAAGCACGCATGCGCGCGATATGTACAGAAGAAAACACCCCGGAGACGGCGTGCACGTGAGCGAAGGAGTTCTGCCTGCATCTCCGGTGTTCTGCCATCCAAGACACTGAGGAAACACTCCGAAAACAAAACGTCCCCAAAGTAATAGTCAGAAAAGTCTAATTTCCCGGGTTTGTGGTCGTCCCGAGTTTTGTGGACTGTGCGTGTTTCTGTGCACGGCTCTGAGTACCGGCGCACAGCCGGCGTGCGGTGGTGTCCTCGGGTCTCTCTGTTTCCTCACAACCAAAGCGTCGGTGTTCATCCACATCACTCTCTCTCTCTCTCTCTCTCTCGCTCTCTCTCGCTCACTCGCTCATTCTCCTCGAGTTTAAAAAAAGTTAAAACAGGTTCCTCTGTGCGTTTGCTTGCTGTGTTTGTCGGACGTACGCGCTCCTTTCACATGGCGTACTTTTGCGTCCATTCTCTCGCTAGTCTGTTATACCTGAAGGAAGAGGAAACAAGAAGAAAACATTCAAGGACATTATGTGAGGAACGAATCACTCGAGTGTCGATAACGACGACGATGTGGAGTTACTGCTACCACCGGAAAGTGGTAAGTGATTAATTCCTGTGATTTATTGCACGGGAATTTGCCAGCGATTATTATTATTTGCGGCGAGTCCACGATAAGAGGAGTAACCTGTTGCTATAGTAACAATAACGTTGTGTCTGGTGTCAGTCGTCTGTGGATACGTCTTACGTAACATATTTAAACGCTTTCGCTGCGGTGTAAATGTGGAACCGGTCTTACTTTTCTCTGTCGGCTTTGTACGTGTGCGCGATCTCGGGCACTAGAGGGTCATCTGGGTTCGGGTCACATAACAGGGAACAGATGGAGAGCAGAACTGCAGAGAAAGGAGCAACGTTAATTACATCACATTTGTAGAACACATCAAATCCTCAAATGAGTTTTCTTCACATATTTCTCACAGGTGTTGAAAGTAAAAAAAAAACAAAAAACACCTCCATTGTATTAGGAGGGGGTGCCAATACTTTGTGAAATAAATGCTGACCTTTCGATACGGTGAGTGCAGGAGACCACTGCGAGCGCAGGATATCGAGGCAGATGCTGCCGTTACTGTTGATGTTGGGATGGTAGATTTTCGTGGTGAACGCGACCTGTGAGTCAATCCAGATCGAAGGCGTCGTGTTAACAAGTGTTTGAAAGAAAGAAAAAAAACAAAAAAAAAAACAACAACAACAAAACAAAAACACTGAACTGGATACTACACAACTGACCTTGGGAGGTTTAAAGGGGTAGTCTGTAGGGAAGTGGATGGTGAGGAAGAAGACACCGCCTTGGTAAGGACTGTCATTCTGAGGAAAAACAAAAACTGTGAATCTACAAGACGATATAAATACTGAGATACTACACCTGCAAATATAACATCATTACAGTGAAGAAGGTGTGGCCTCTGTGTGTCAATCACAGCGAACGAGGCGTGGCCTCTGTGTCAATCACAGCGAATGAGGCGTGGCCTCTGTGTGCCAATCACAGCGAATGAGGCGTGGCCTCTGTGTGTCAATCACAGCGAATGAGGCGTGGCCTCTGTGTGTCAATCACAGCGAATGAGGCGTGGCCTCTGTGTGTCAATCACAGCGAATGAGGCGTGGCCTCTGTGTGTCAATCACAGCAAATGAGGCGTGGCCTCTGTGTATCAATCACAGCAAATGAGGTGTGGCCTCTGTGTGTCAATCACAGCAAATGAGGAGTGGCCTCTGTGTGTCAATCACAGCAAAAGAGGCGTGGCCTCTGTGTGTCAATCACCATGAAGGAGGTGTGGCCTCTGTGTGTCAATCACAATGATTTGTTTTTGTATTAGACTATTAATTATTGTAAATAATTGTATTGCAAAATTATTATAATACAAAATGTATTAGACAAAATCATAGTTTATCATGTTTATAAAAATAAAGTTAAGATTTAGAACTATAAAAAACACTAAAAGGAGAAAAATACGAACTTACCGGCCCCATTATTGTAGCCTGCCAGTGAAACACTGAAAACAGCAGAAAACATGGTTACAACTTCTGCACCAACAGGTTTAATCAGACTGAATACTGCACATTTTAATAAAGACAGAATTCACTGCTCACAGTCTTCTCCCACAGGTCCGGCTGAACACTGGGCTGGAGGATCCCTCTGCAGATCAGTCAGCTCCTGAGGAAGAAAACAAAATCTTCACAACACAAACATCTCCTGGTGCTCAATCACAGCAATCAGGTCTTTCCAGAACCTTCAAGAACAGGATCTCAGATGACTCCAAAAGTTTTAGCCAACAACTTCTTTGTGCCAAAAAGCGGAGCAAAAATAGAAAGTGAAAGATAGTGAGTGGATGAGTGTTTACTGCTAAAAATAAACACCAACAACAAATCACCTTCAGCGTTATAGGTGCTAATTCGGCTCATCCGTGCCTCCAGCAGTGAATGAAATCTATTGATGATGAATCTATTGATTGGTGATGGTGTTACTCTGGTTTACTCTGTACACTGTGTAATGATGGTGTTACTCTGGTTTACTCTGTACACAGTGTAATGATGGTGTTACTCTGGTTTACTCTGTAGACTGTGTAATGATGGTGTTACTCTGGTTTACTCTGTACACTGTGTAATGATGGTGTTACTCTGGTTTACTCTGTACACTGTGTAATGATGGTGTTACTCTGGTTTACTCTGTAGACTGTGTAATGACGGCGTTACTCTGGTTTACTCTGTACACTGTGTAATGATGGTGTTACTCTGGTTTACTCTGTAGACTGTGTAATGACGGCGTTACTCTGGTTTACTCTGTACACTGTGTAATGATGGTGTTACTCTGTACACTGTGTAATGATGGTGTTACTCTGTACACTGTGTAATGATGGTGTTACTCTGTACACTGTGTAATGATGGTGTTACTCTGTACACTGTGTAATGATGGTGTTACTCTGTACACTGTGTAATGATGGTGTTACTCTGTACACTGTGTAATGATGGTGTTACTCCGGTTTACTCTGTACACTTTGTAATGATGGTGTTACTCTGGTTTACTCTGTACACTGTGTAATGATGGTGTTACTCCGGTTTACTCTGTACACTGTGTAATGATGGTGTTACTCTGGTTTACTCTGTACACTGTGTAATGATGGTGTTACTCCGGTTTACTCTGTACACTGTGTAATGATGGTGTTACTCCGGTTTACTCTGTACACTTTGTAATGATGGTGTTACTCTGGTTTACTCTGTACACTGTGTAATGATGGTGTTACTCTGGTTTACTCTGTACACTGTGTAATGATGGTGTTACTCCGGTTTACTCTGTACACTTTGTAATGATGGTGTTACTCTGGTTTACTCTGTAGACTGTGTAATGATGGTGTTACTCTGGTTTACTCTGTACACAGTGTAATGATGGTGTTACTCTGGTTTACTCTGTACACTGTGTAATGATGGTGTTACTCTGGTTTACTCTGTACACTGTGTAATGATGGTGTTACTCTGTACACTGTGTAATGATGGTGTTACTCTGGTTTACTCTGTACACAGTGTAATGATGGTGTTACTCTGGTTTACTCTGTACACTGTGTAATGATGGTGTTACTCTGTACACTGTGTAATGATGGTGTTACTCTGTACACTGTGTAATGATGGTGTTACTCTGTACACTGTGTAATGATGGTGTTACTCTGTACACTGTGTAATGAAGGTGTTACTCTGGTTTACTCCGTGGAGCCGACAGCCTGAGTCACCGCTCCAGAAATGGATTCTCTAAAGTTAGCAGTGAGAAATCACCAGCTGTCTGTTACACTAAACTCAATAACTCTCCACTCCATTTTCTACACGTCAACTAACAGAAATCAGTAAACACAAATCATACAAATCTTAACAATTATCAGGAGGAAAGATCAACCATCTACTACACTGTCAGAAGGACAGGAAAGCTCGAACTAACACGTAGTGCTGTTTAACAATCCTACTTTATACATCCAAATGTTTGTGTTATGTCCAGATGTTGACGTTTAAGTAGGGGGTATAATAATCAGTACAGAATTATATTATAGAGGATTACTTCAATAAACGTAACGATTTTACATTTTTAAAGTATATCAATTCATTTTTTTCGATAGATAATCCATATTTTTGGAGTCATCGTTATTCATCGTGTAAGTAATCGATCATCAGTTGATCGTCGGTAAATAAACAATTCTTTTTTTTTAGTTTGTTTTAATAGTTTAAACACATTTTTACACGCCTTCACTTCTTGGTTCCTACACAGATCCGACACAGTTGCGGTCTTCGGTATTGCTAGTATTTCTGATTATTCACCTCAAAATCTAAATAAAACGTATAAACGTAAACATACTATAAACGTAAACAATACATTCTATAGTTCACACTAAACTAGATCTCTGGTATCTCTAGATAATATCGATACGTTCGATAAAATAAGTACTCTGTAAATAGTCTGTTAGTCAGAGGTGGGAGTAAGTCTCACACGTGCAAGTCACAAGTAAGTCTCAAGCCTCAAATTTGCAACTTAAGTCTGACTCGAGTCAAGTCGAGTCTCCCATCTCTGAGTCATTTAACTCAAGTCCGAGTCAAGTCTCAAGTCATGAATGTCAAGTCAAAGTCAAGTCTTTTTTTAATATTTGTCAAGCAAGTCTCAAATATTGCGACTTAAGTCTGACTCGAGTCCCCCATCTCTGAGTCATTTAACCAGACTCAAGTCATGAATGTCAAGTCGAGTCTTTTTTAATATTTGTCAAGCCCGAGTCTGACTCGAGTCAAGTCATATGACTCGAGTCCCCCATCTCTGCTGTTAGTACGTCATTTGTCTCAATAGTCGTGTTACAGAATGTAAACAGAAGATCACACGTGATTTAAATATGCTAATAAGTCTATGAATGTGATATTAACAGAGACGCTCACGTTCACACGTTTGTTTGTTTTTTTTTGCTGTAAATCAGAAACGTGTTAAATAAGATGTGAACAGTAGAGATTTGTGTTGTGTGTTTGAGGTGTTAGGTGATGTGTGGACATTGTGGTGAATCTGTTAAAAATACCCTCGCTGTCCCACTGGCCCTGTTCGTACAGCCTTATAAGGCTGCGTCGACGTTGAGCGCAGGAGCTCAGTGCGCATGCGCAAA
Source organism: Tachysurus vachellii (assembly GCF_030014155.1). Taxonomy (NCBI): domain Eukaryota; kingdom Metazoa; phylum Chordata; class Actinopteri; order Siluriformes; family Bagridae; genus Tachysurus; species Tachysurus vachellii. Next base: position 25,555,741 of record NC_083470.1, on the reverse strand, counting down.
CGCCATTCGCTCCCGTTCACAGCAAAGAAAATATTTAATTATTATTATACTTTTTTTTATTTATTAATTATTATTATTATTATTATTATTATTATTATTATTATTATTATAAATCGTCTGAATAATAAAAGTATATAAAGGCGGTCAGAACGGTGTGTGGTGTAAAAACGACCTTTATCCTCGTCGCCTATGGACGATAACAGACCATAATAATCTAAACGACCTGACGTACGTTAAGGACGACGTATAAAATCCATATTTTATACAATCCCAGTACGAAAACGCGTGACTTAAATATTACGTGAGGTAAATATTTGTGTTCCGCCTTCATTCGGGACAAAAATCTTACACGTCTTTGTGTATTGAGTAATATTACAGGAGTAAAAAGGTATCGTTTGGTTTGTTTATATGTCAGTGTGTAAAAGGTATATGTTTGAGTATCGATGCTAAAGCTCTAAACGCCGGCCGTTAGCATCAAAGCTAACTCACCTTCTGGATCCTCTTCAACGCCATTTGCCTGTTGTTTATTGTTAGCAAGCTGCAAAACGCTCGGATTCTCCGCTGAGATTCGGCTTTCCGAAGCGTTTTTTTCTGCTTCTCCTGGCTGTAAAAATAAAACACTTCTACGAGATCACGGCTCGTAACATCGACGCCGTTTTACAGCAACGACACAAAACGATTTCACTAAAAAAAAAAATCTTCACCTTCTTCACAAACCTTCACTGACAGCTTTGCCTACAGACCGACGAGCGACTCTCGCGATACTACACGACCAAAAAGGCCCTCCGTGAGCACGTGCGCGAGATTTGAGGCTGACGGGAAATGAAGTTCTTTGACTCCACAAACCCGGAAGTGTGTGACTGAAGACTTATTTTGCCTTAAAAAATAAAAGGACGAAAAAAAAACGTGTTTATGTTCGTGAGAATCGGTTACTTGTCTTTTTGTGTTTTGTTTAAAGCGAATTCTCAGCATTTAAAATTTTTAAATCGATCCATCTAATACACAAGGTGGCGCTGTGTGCTTTCTGTTGATGGATCCAATATGGCCGCCGTCACACTGTTTATCACTGTTACCACAGGGAGAGAGAACCATTACTAGTCGTTTCACAATTCTCACATGCTGTTTTAGCTCCTGAACCAAAGATCCGGCTCACTACTGGATAGTTAGTGCACTACATTAAGCAGTCATTGTTTTATAACCTAAATTGTGCACTTACATAACAAGCAAATAAATAAAAGAGGGAGACATGATAAGATGCAGAGCTCAGTCTGCTGATCCTTTTCTAAAGCTGAGGGAAGACAGAAGGGAAGAAAGACAGACAGACAGAAAGAAAGACGTATATTAAAAAAACAGAAAGAAAGAAAGACAAATACTATAAGAAAGAAAGAAAGAAAGAAAGAAAGAAAGATGTGTATTACAAGAAAGAAAGACAGACAGATATTACAAGATAGAAAGATAGAAAGACGTACGCATATTACAAGAAAAACAGAAAGAAAGAAAGCCGTATATTACAAGAAAGAACAATGTACAGTATACTACTAGAAAGAAAGAAAGACAGAAAGAAAGAAAGAGAGAAAGAAAGACTTATACTACAAGGAAGAAAGACAGAAAGACGCATATTACAAGAAAGAACAATGTACAGTATACTACTAGAAAGAAAGAAAGAGAGAAAGAAAGACTTATACTACAAGGAAGAAAGACAGAAAGACGCATATTACAAGAAAGAAAGAAAGACATATTACAAGAAAGAAAGAAAGAAAGATGTATATTACAATAAAGAAAGAAAGAAAGAAAGACATATATTACAAGAAAGAAAGAAAGAAAGAAAGACGTATACTACAAGAAAGAAAGAAAGAACATAAAGTGTATGTATCATTTAAAAAAGGAAAACAGCATAAAAAATAAAATGAATTTATAAAAATAAATAAACCAAATTCATTTAAAGTAATTGAACCTAAAAACACTTGGTTACTGTATAACTGATGGTATACAAAGCCTGATGAAAAATAAGGCAGATATTAAACAATTGTCCTGTGTTGTTTTACAAATCAGTAATTACACACTGTTTACAGTAAAGTACAGTTTCAAGTTGCTGCTTGTGGGCGTGGCCTGGTTAGCGTTTTGTTTATCTCATATGTTTATCCGTGCACAACTAATTAGCTAAACACAAACTAAATGGTGGTTTAGCAAAACTAGCAAGCTAACCGTTCTAGCTGCGTATACGATCTCTGCTACGTCCTTCAGCGCTGTACGTCAGCATAACGTCTTTAATGAGAGATTTTAAATATGTTACAGTATAAGATGAAGTTTGTTTGCAGTTAGGAAGTAAAAAATAACAGTGCGGAACTGAAGAAATGTCGAATCACGTGTGCTATTGGGTTGTTACCAGGAATTGTTTAAGTCAATCATTTGGATTTATCACCTAATAAAAATGAAAATATCAGTAAAACATATCAGGTCAAACTGACTTTTGCTGGATTATTAGATGTCTTGAGCACACATATATGTTTTCAGTAATTTTTGGAGTGTTGAGCAACTCTTTTTCCCAGAAGACAGAAAATGTTATTTTCTCCTATTTTTCTCGTGTCCATGTTGATCTTTGTCATGTCTCACTCCTCAGTGGTGTTAATATAAAGCTGATATGAAAGTAGACACTCAGGACTTTAAGAAGAATTCATTTTTCATCAGTATTTTTTTTCTCTACAATACTAGGAGCGAAAAATTCAGAAAAAAACGGTTATTTATTTCCATACAAATGTTTGTATCTTTGAAGTAAATTATAATATCAAACCCATTCCTGCTCTCTGAGATGCTCCAATTGTTTGTTCATCTAGAAAGCAGCTCAAATCTAAAGGTTATAACAACAGAGGGGAGAAAACACGTCTCGCACTGAAAGCCAACAGAGTCCTGACTCATTTTAGATCAGACTCACGGCCAGAACATCATCCGTTTGTTTACACTGATTGAAAACTCCTGATAGATCCTGAACTAACCCAACTCTTTGTCTTCTCTGGTAATGGAGGAGAGAATCATTGTTTACTAAGTTTGTCAGAGTGGAGACTCATCACATGTCATCCTGAGGTGAAACAACAAAATACCTTTTCTATAAAGACCTCTTTTATTTTTATTTTTTCAAATAAACAACCAAATCGTTGACGCCCGGCACCTGAGCTGACATTTCACCTTCTCAGCTTGATCAGTGTTTTTCTATTGAATTCACAACGAGCCAAATTTCACAGGTCAAATCAGCACATTTCCAGAATCTGGTTTATTCCAGGTTTGTGTGTGTGTGTCCGAGTGTGTGAGATAGCGGCGACTCTGCGCTCTCTCTCCATTTCATTATCTATTTATCGACGTGGAGTATGCAGTAAAGCAGGCTCGATTGTGCTGGCGAGTGCTCCGGCATTGTGCTCGCCCTATTCATGTGCGAGTCAGCTGGCTGCTCGGGTTTCTGCGTGGCCCTTGTGTTTCAGTGCATGCTTCTCATGAGCTTCCCTTTCTACGCCTTAAACAAGGCCAGGAAGAGAGAGAGAGACAGAGAGAAAGAGTGAGAGAGAGAGAGAGAGTCCATTCTGCTGGGTTTCATGAATGGCTGCCACTGTTCGCTGCTCTTAAATGGCTCGCTTCAGTGTCAGGTTGGTGGAGCCTCTCATCAGCATGACGCTGAGAAAAGGAACGTTTTCTTCTTCTTCGTCTTCTCTCCCCCCCCCTCTCTTTTGGAAGACCTAGAGATTCCTGGAGATAATATGCTATTGTTGGGAAGTAAGGGGGAAGAGATTCGACCCTGAGATTTGAATGAGTGTACTGTCCTGCAGACCGGGCCTGGGGAAGCAGAGAGCCGGCATGGGCACCGCACCCACCAGCCACCAGCTACTACAGGAACCACCACCACGTGGAACCTTAACATTAACAAACAATTCATTCTTAACACTCATTCTTAATTAACACACACATACAACTTTTTACGTTAATTATCAACTTTATTAACTTTAAATGAATGTGTATTAAATTGGACTTAGACCTAACAAATTTAACTGAACTCTACTAACTTTAATTATAATTTGATTAATGTTAACTTAAGCTTCATGAATTTCAACCTCAAATTTTAAATAAAATTAATTAACATTAACTTAATTAACATAAGCTTCATTCATTCTAACCTAGAATTTATTCACTTACACCTTATTAACTTTAACTTTATTCACTTTAATCTAAACTAAGCTTAACTTTAACTTTATTCACGTTCATTTTTATCTTAAACTTTGCTTACTTCATCTTTAACTTTATTCTTGACTATTTTAAAAACAGTTTAAAGATTAATTTTTCATGCATTTTGGGTTTTTTTTTTATTGTTTTGTCCTTTTCTTAATTTATTTGTAGTTTTTTGCTGTTTGCATTGATGGAGAGAGAGAGAGAGAGAGAGAGAGAGAGGCTACTGAGGGAGCAATTGTTTATTGCTGCTGTAACATAAGCGAGAGCAGGAACTCGTTCACAATACATTTTTTTCCTTCCTTGCTCTTAATGCTGTTGTAACCTTTAAACTAATTTATTATGAGCGATTATTGTAATGGGTTAAAATTCTCAGACACTTCTGTGATTTTAACATGAAAACATCCAGCGAATTTACCAGCAAAGTGCTGAGCACCACAGCTTTACATTTCACCAAATTGGATAATGATAACGTGATTAGCATTGCGTCTGGAGAGCACGTGGGCTCACGACCTCACCACAGCATTACAAAAAAAAATAAAAAATAGGATTGTTGGTTCTCCAAGCAGGTCAGTGTGCTGAGGGGAAAATGCAATTACATTAATAATCTTCATAAAAGTAAGCACATTCTTTTGTAACTGATTGAAATCTGATTACAAAATCCAGACGTGTGTGTAATCGGTTAATATCAGAGACATGAGTTTTAGATAGAATCAAATACAAATATAAAATAATCACACCACAGAAGAGTTCTCGAAGAGGTTTAAAAACGTCTTTGTGTGTGTATGTGTGTGTGTGTGTGTGTGTGTGTGTGTGTGCATATTAGGGGAGGAGGGCAGTAAAATTAGAGAGACTCTCTCACACTCTGTTTTCCCCCCAGTCTTAGATTACCGTGAACGTGCTGCGGTATTTCAGGGTGTCCACTTTCACCGCTGGCTGCCCCCAGGCCTTGGAGTGATGTATGAGTGCTGTGTGTGTGTGTGTGTGTGTGTGTGTGTGTGTGTGTGTGTGTGTGTGTGTGGGTCAGAACTTTGCCCTGGAGTGACATCGAACTAAGAATGGCCCTATCTTCTGTGGCATAAAGCAACCTCAGTCTTCCCTTGAAACACAAAACACAATTATTCTTGTACTCTTGTGTGTGTATGTGTGTTTGTTGGATTTTGCCTGTTTGTTCACTTTCCACACATCAGTTCTAACAGGATGCAGAAAAGGACAGCGTGGTGATTCTTTATGACTCAGATTCATAGCGAGGTTCTTCAGCTCCACACGCCTCCGCTGAGCGATTTTTACACCTCTTTAAACACCACACACATGTTCACAATCATCTCAAATGGCCTTCGCTGGCACAGGCGTCTGAACGATCCAATTAAAGTCCTTTACAGTGCAGACAGTATGTTTAACTCCCGTGGCACTTGCTCGCGCTCTCGGCTCGTGGCCCAAACGCTGCGACCAGGAGCATCAAATTAACTCAGTGACCATCGTGGAGATGTCGTTTCCCTAATTCTGAATTACTGTGAGGAAAAAAAAACAAAACCAACCACAAAAACAGTCAACTTCGTTAAAAAAGTTTCGGCACCTTGCGTGATAATAGGTCAAAAATTGTTGTCTCACATTTGCAATCAATTGTTTCTTTTTCTTAAATCTACATGTGTCTTTCTTAACTGTTTAATTAAATCATCCATCAAGGTGGAAGATGTTCACATGGATGTTTCAACTCTAGAAAATAAACAATGTTTAAATTTCACCGTTCAATGTTGACTACTCTCTCACTCATTCATTTTCTACCGCTTATCCGAACTACCTCGGGTCACGGGTAGCCTGTGCCTATCTCAGGCGTCATCGGGCATCAAGGCAGGATACACCCTGGACGGAGAGCCAACCCATCACTGGGCACACACACACACTACAGACAATTATCCAGAGATGCCAATCAACCTACCATGCATGTCTTTGGACCGGGGGAGGAAACCGGAGTACCCGGAGGAAACCCCCGAGGCACGGAGAGAACATGCAAACTCCACACACACAAGGTGGAGGCGGGAATCGAACCCCCAACCCTGGAGGTGTGAGGAGAACGTGCTAACCACTAAGCCACCGTGACCCCCTACTGTTGACTAATTAGTCTTTTTATAGTACTAAAGGGTATTAAAGAGGACCAGGACATACCGGTAAGTTATGACCTATAATTCATCACCTACAGCCAGTAAAGTCGCAAAAAATTCAAGCTTCATTATTTGTGAATATGAACAAAATATAAACTCATGTAAGAATCATAAACTTTTGTTGATCATATAGTTTATTTTCTGCTATAATCCAAAAGCTGATAGAAAAATCCAATTGACCTTTTCATAAAGGGAACCAGAGGGATGCTTACTTCATGTATGACATCATCATCATCATCATCATCATCATCATCATCATCAGGCATCATTTGTGTTAGTGTGTTGTACCTGGACACATGTTGGCATACTGAAGTAAGTGAAGTACCACCTCCACCGTCATCTCCACCTTCATCTCCACCTCCTTCTACAGTGTCACCTTCACCTTCATTTCCACCTCTTCCTCCACCTTCATCTCCTCCTTCACTTACACCGTCATCTCCACCTTCATCTCCACTTCCTCCTACAGCATCACCTCCACCTTCATTTCCACCTCTTCCTCCATCTTCTTCTCCTCTTTCACTTACACCATCACCTCCACTTCCTTGTTTACCTCCACCTTCATCTCCTCCTTCACCTAATCTTTCACCTCCATCTTTATCACATCACCTTCATCTCCACCTACTTCTTCACTTCCAAAATCACCCCAACCTCTACCTTCACTCCCACATTCACCTACATCTTCTCCTTTATTTTCAACTTCATGCCCAACTTCACCTCCACCTTCATCTCCACATTCACCTACATCTTCTCCTTTACTTTAACCTTCATCTCCACCTTAATGTCCACAGGTTTGTTCCTCAGAGTGACTATCATGCATCGTGAATTATAAGAAGTGTTGGCATTACACTAAATCTTGTATGTTAGAGAGAATCAGGCCACGGCTCGTCCCTGATTGGATTACGTTTTCTCTCACACACACACACACACACACACACACACACACACACACACACACACACACACACACACACACACATATAGCACAGGCCTGGTTCTCATGTTTATGATGTGCTCAGCAACTTCTGGGTACAATCTCAGCCTGTGTGTGCATGTGTGTGTGTGTGAGAATTGAGCTGATGAGGGACGGCTATTATCCTCACGGCAGTCATGCCTTCCTCAGCGATCCATTTCCTTTAGCGCTGATTTAATTCTGTTTGCGCATGCTGTGTGCCCAAGTGTCCGTGTGTCTGTGTGTGAGCCGAGTTCATGAACCTTTTGTCTTGTCAAAGGACGGATTGATGTCAAGCAGTCGTCGCAGACAGATGGCATTCCTACACACACACACACACACACACACACACACGCAGAAAAGACAAGAAAACAATTTCAATTTAATGCACATTTTCGTCTTAGCTCAGGAAATCAAATACATAAAAATCCTAATCGCAGATCTAAACCGCTCAGATGAATTTCATTTCTGTACCGTGTTGTGTGTACGGTTTTAATCAACGCAAGCCAACATTTATCCGCTCTCACCGGCTGATAAAATCTACCTTCAGTGGCTTTAGGGCTGGGACACAGGATGAACCACACTCGAAGAACCGCTTGGACAAATTGAAAATCTACACGTTTTTTTATTTTACCTTAACTGCAAGATTTTTTTTATTTAACAACAACAAACACTACAAGAAATGAGCTCGTACAGTATTCTGTCTAAATGTTAACCTCAGGCAAATTCAAGTAGGATTTCTCTTTATTCAAATGTTTGTCACTGACTTTATTTCAGAGTTTAATTCACAGAGTTTAACTTCACAGATCTTAAAACTTCTTAAGCTGGAAATGAATAAAAATGTCTAAAAACATGTATTTTTTTAAATACTCTCTGACATATTACAGCATTTTTCCTTTTTTTTTTTTTTTTTATCAGCAAAGACAAAAAAAATCTGTTTTATACCCGGTTATAGCTTTAGCGTAAGTGCTGGAGTAGCAGCTCTACCGTAAATACTCTAACGCTGGAGCCTATTACGATTAGCCTCCTTCCTTTTTTGTCTTTTTGCACATCCGTTAAACATCAATTTACACAATTCCACTTATACAGTTATAGAAGCTCCATATGGATCGGTATAAATTGAAATCTGAATGCTTGTCATTTTTATTCTGAATTTTTATACTCCTGTAATGCTGCTTCGTGACAGTGCCCATTGTTAAAAGTGCGATTCAAATAAAATTAAATTCGTTGAAATAATTTTTGACTGTTACATATTTTCCAAAAGTTTTCAAAGTGAAACACGGATTTGTAGTAAGATTAATCGCCACATTAAAACCAGGAAAAACCTATATAAATAGATAAATAGATAAAGAAAGAAAGAAAGAAACATAGACGCTGTAGTTATTAATGAAGCAGATTTCTGTATGAAGTGTTTCAATGTTTTTATTCGCACTGTACATCCCCATATATCTGGTTTTCTCATCACACTAGATGATGTAACATAAAGCCCTAATGAACTGTACTCTGGTAAAAATTCTCATAATGACGCTTCTGGAGAAATAACATCCTGATATGGTCCCCCCCAACCCCCCCCCCCCCCCCCCCCACCACCACCACCACCACCACCACCACCTTTTTATGGGAACGGCGACAAATTTACGAGCACCATGAAGACTCTGTGAAACATCGGATCGTCGTCCAGGTGCGTCTGTTTTAACACGTTCTGGTTTGAATGAATACATTTTTTTAAATAGTTCTCCATAAAAAGTGATCTACAGACTATCGCTGACTTTAACGCGTTAGCCTAGGATGCGAGTTACGTAGCCCATATAAGTTGCAGGCGGGTGGGGGGAGGGTCTGAATGTGCAGATTTCCTCACTCAGTGGGATCCGTGTTGCCACGAAGCATGCTGGGATTTGCGGTTCTCCTCCACACATGAGTCAACATCATAAAGCTCTGGCGTAAACAGCGTTGTTGAGCTTTAACAGGCTCCAGGACCAAATCTCCCTTGGCGCTTAATGGTTTTAATTGGGTCTTGGTGAAGAGCAGGGACTGATTTAGTGGTAGGGGGTCGTGCGCTAACAACTCCTCGCTTCCTTCGTTTCTCCTATTTTTTTTTTTTACAAGGTCGAGTTCGGCGAGGCCCGGCGAAGCTGAATCGCCATGTCAGAAATCGAGCCATTGTGGCTGTAATGATTTTTTTCTGTTTAGTTGATTGTGCATCATAATTTCCCCAAGTGTCTTCTTTCTAACGTCCCTCCGAGTAGAAAAAGGGATAAACAACCTGGTTAACACGGTTAGAACTGCTATAATTGAATGTGGAATAACACAAAAAGGAAAACTTCCCATGACTCTGGTTCACACTGAATCTGTTTTTTTCCCCATTTATGCCACAGAAACGTATTCATCAACACCACCTCATGCTTTTCTTTTTTACCATTTTAAATTCATCTTTCTGTTGTCACTAACATGATAGCAGCTATGAAGGGACTTTTCTTCTCCGTCCTTTCTTTATTCACTCCCCTGAACGTAATAAGTGAAAAAATCCAGCATAGCCTGTCATGGTTTAGAGAAGCCGGAAAGCGTAAACATCTCTGTCCTGAAGCTTTTATAATACTCGCTGACTGGTACAGAAAACCACCGACAATGGAGACTCCTTCCATGAACTTTCGCTAAACATGTTTCACCTTACAGATAAGTCACAACAGATAAGTCACTACAGATAAGTCACTACAGATAAGTCACTATGTTAGCTAGGTTTTTCATCATTAAACATAATTTGTGGCAGTGGAGTGTCCATCGTACGCGCCTCTGTGAGTGAGCTGTCACTACAGAAACCATAATATGAACGAGTACAAACGAGCTCTATTAGGCCAGAATAACAGCTGGAACTTATTTACACTGACAGAGCTGCTTTGTTTATTATTGGTAGGTCATTTGTTTATTTGGAATAAATGCATGAAACATGCTAAATGTGCCTGAGTCACATGACTATGACGTGCTTCCACCTTGTGATTGGTGAGGAGGATATTCCTTACACAGGTACCACCCAATGTTATCCCTGCCCACCTAACAGAATAAATTCCCACAGAATAAATTCCGTTCATGTAGAGATTGTCACTGCAAAATCAGAAAACACCACCAGAATATTGTTCGTACGTCTTTTTTAATAGTTAGCTATAGCGGCACACATTAAAAAAACACATTCATCGACCTGCAGCTAACTGTTTTTCACTAGATAACCAATAGGGATGAAAGGAACACATTCTTATTTGCATACTCATGCATATTCATAAGATTGGCAGGTTTTTAATGAGTGGAAAGGTGTTGAGGTTTTCTGGTCAAAACAACAAAATTTATTAATGTTTATTGATCCATGTAGTCTCATTTAAACACTTTAAATGACACATTAAGGACAGTTTTGAAATTTTATTATTCAACGCCACTTCCACAGGAAAATGGCAGCAAATCCGTGGCTCGCATTCCAAAGTGAAAGCAGCTCGAGACTTAGCCTTTCACGTAAAGTCACAATCAATATGTTTAACAATTTAAATATATACACACGAGAAAGTAAAGTATTTATATCTGCCTATAAAATGCCACAGCAGCGAGCTGAGCCATTAACAAGCTAACATTTTGCTGATGAAGCGATATCCCAGGCTGTAAAGTGAGGAATTTGTGAGTTTGAGGTAATTGAAAAGTAAATGGGATTGTGTGATTTTGTGTGTTTGTTCAGGAGGTGCCAGAGGCAAAGAGAGACAGGGAGAAAGAGTGAGTACGAGAGAGAGAGAGAGAGAGAGAGAGAGAGAGCGTGAGTGTGAGAGAGAGAGAGAGAGCTTGAGTGCGCGCGAGAGAGAGAGAACGCGAGAGAGTGTGAGAGAGAGAGAGAGAGAGAGAGAGAGAGACAGAGAGAGGTGGGGGGAACAAAAGAGAGGGAGGAAAGGGAAAGAGAGAGAAAGAGAGAAGGGGACAAAAAAGAGACAGAGTAAGATAGGAAGAGGAGCGTGGGGAAAAAAGAGAGACAGAGGTGGGGGGCAAAAGAGAGACACTGAGATATGAAGAGATAAAAATGACAGAGACTGAGACACAAAGTGAAGAAACAGAGAAAAAGAATGAAAAACAGATAAGGGAGGGAGATAGATTGAGAGAGAGTGGGGGGGTGACTGTGAGAAGTCCAGACTAAACAGGACATTTGGGGAAACTTTTAACACCTTTCAGACTCATAAAGAGGCCCATTGTCCTGTACAGCATTACATCATTAAACAATTATACTCTCTCTCTCTCTCTCTCTCTCTCTCTCTCTCTCTCTCTCCTTCCTTCACAACTGGCGGGGAATCAAGATTAAACACACACACAAACAGCAAAACATTTCATTAGAGATAGTCATGGAAAACTTAATCTAAAACAAGCCGTACAGCAATTCTCTCTACTCTTGCGATTTAAGTCTAAATAAAAAAAAATAGAGTCTGTAATCATTTCAGAGGCGCAGTAGAACAAACAGACTCCATCACTTCATCACTGAGTGGCCCTGGGTCACGTATTAGCTAACTGCTAGAGTGGATTTTATTGTAGTTTTAGCTCATCAAGAGTCCATCATGTCCTCATTGTGAGTGACGTAGGGACTCAGTGGAGTGGGGAAAAGGAAAACACTGCAGGCTCTGAGGAAGTGTGTGTGTGTTCAGTATGCAGCAGGATGGTGGCGAGGCTGTGTAGCTTTAGAATTGCAGTACAGTGACCATGAGCGATATGACAAACATGACTTTACTATGATATATGATATAAACTGCCACCAAAACAGTTTGGTTGCGTTAATATTATAATAAGGACATAAAATAGTTGATAAAAATTGTATCAATAGTTTCTGAAGTAGACTGTTTTCTTTAACGCTAGTTTCTGAGGTAAATTGTTTTCTTTAACGCTAGTTTCTGAGGTAAATTGTTTTCTATAATGCTATTTTCTGAGGTAGTCTGTTTTCAGTAATGCTAGTTTTTGATGTAGACTGTTTTCTATAACACAAATTATGGAGATAAACTCATTTCTATAACGCTATTCAGTGATTTAGTTTGCTTAATTTTATTTTCTAAGCCTGTTTAATCTAATGCTAGTTTGCCGGCTAGCCTGTTTATTGGAATGATTCGCCCCATTACAGGTAATCTGAGGGGGATTTACTGAGTTCTTATCTGTACCTGAGGTAAGTTTACACATAATCAAACCTGTGACAAGTGAAAATACCAATTGAGTTAAAATATGTTAAAATCAATCAGCATGCTGAAGCAGGCTAAAAGGTTTCAGGGATTATTAGCATTCCACTTTGACCCCGTTGCTAATCGCAGCCTGAGTTTACTGACAGCTTTAGCGGCGTACATTAGCGCTGCTATTTGTGCTCTTTAGCTCAGTGTGAATGACAGTTAAAGCAAGTCGGACAGCTAGTGGGCTTCCTCAGGGAACAAAAGAGGGAAATCCTCTTTTACACACAAACAGCTACAGAGCCACACACGATGCACTCAACACAGACACACACACACACACACACACACACACACACACACACACACACACACACACACACACACGAAGCATGGTAGTCTATTGTAGTAAGGAAAACTAAAATGTAAAGTGATTCAGATTTAAGTGACACTTAATGAACCCAGAGTTCTCTGCTATGCTACATGCAGCCAGTTCACTAAAACAGGTTTGGTGACTGAAGTTTGAAGAGCAGCTAAGGGGCTAATTCTGCTAAGAAGCAATGAGTTCGACTGTGTCCTATAACGCTAGTTTGACAGCTAGACTCTTTTTTAGTCAGACTGCTTTCCATAGTGCTAGCTTGGGAATTTAACTGTTTTCTATAACGCTAGTTATGGTGTTATTCTGTGAAGTGTAGCTAAGTGGCTTAGCTGCTAACAAGTATTGGAAGTCTGTCTCACCTGAAACCTTTGCTATAAATCTCTGCCTCAAACCCCATCCAGATCTTCAGACTTGAGGCCGCTTGTACTCTCAACCATAGCTGAAGATCCTACATCTGCTTTGGATGAATGCTACGATGTCCACCTCCCTTCCCCAGCGTCACTTCTGTTAGATCAGGACAATAATGATGGAGGTTTTCAGTCCAGCTAGAGAAGCAACATCAGAATTGGGTGAAATCAGTTGTTATGTTGTTATGTAAAGCTATGCTAGATATATGCTGGTTGCCATTTTTTTGCCATTTACCTCATAATTTTGAGGTAGACATTTTTATAATGCTAGTTTCTGAGGTTGTCTATTTTTTATAACGCTAGTTTCTGAGGTTGTTTATTTTTTATAATGCTAGTTTTTGAGGTAGACATTTTTAATAATGCTAGTTTCTGAGGTACACTTTTTATAATGACAAACATGATTCTAATATACATTTTTATAATACATAAACCGCCACTAAAACAGTCTTACCGCCACTAAAACAGTGTATTAAACATAAATAATTAAAATTATAATATGCACATAAAATAGTTGATAAAAATTGTATCACCAGTTTCTGAGGTAGACTGTTTTCTATAATGCTGGTTGCTGAGGTAGACTGCTTTTTAAAAAGCTAGTTTCTGAGGTTGACTTTTTTTAATAAAGCTAGTTTCAGAGGTTGACATTTTTTTATAATGCTAGTTTCTGAGGTAGACTTTTTTTATAATGCTAGTTTCTGAAGTAGACGTTTTATAATGCTAGTTTCTGAGGTACTCTTTTTTCTATGAATCTAGTTTCTTAGGTAGTCTTCTTTTTATAAAGCTAGTTTCTGAGGTAGACTGTTTTTTATAAAGCTAGTTTCTGAGTTTCTGCTAGTTTCTTTTTTTATAATGGTAGTTTCTGAGGTTGACTTTTTTATAATGCTTGTTTCTGAGGTAGACTGTTTTCTATAACGCTAGTTACTGAGGTAGACTTGTTTTTTATAAAGCTAGTTTCTGAGGTAGTATGTTTTTATACAGGCTAGTTTCTGAGGTAGACTTATTTATAATGCTAATTTCTGAGGTAGACTTTTTTATAAAGCTAGTTTCAGTGGTAGACTGTTTTCTGTATGCTAGTTTCTGAGGTAGACATTTTTAAGTAATCAACTAAACAAATAATCAATAACAAATAACTCCATTGATGAAATATTATTTTCCTGTAACAGATTCTGTCACTGTTGTTGTACAGAATAGTAGCTTTTCTATTACGTTGTTTAAAGCAAGCAAACAAAAGATTCGTAGTTAACTTCAGACACCAAACCTGCTTTGTGTCATCGCCTTGAATGCGATTTTTCACCAGGACATTTCTTTAAACGGTTTAGACTTTAGAGCCACACTTCACAATGTCCGCTCAGTGTTCCTGTGTCTAGGTGTGTCTCAGTTCAGTCTGGATGTAAAAATCGTTGTTGAAATGTTTATTAGCAGGAGCAGCAGTGTGGCTCTGTGCTGGCCGTCAACTCCAGTGATTACATCTAAATGTAACTTCACTCAGCAGACGATGCGTATCTATGATTTACACTCGCACTCCAGAACAGTCCGCGTGTTTCTTCACTACGCCATGTAGTAGACAAGTGGCCCGTGTAGCTGTAAGTACAAGCAGATGAAATGGCACCCGGGTAATGAAATCTAAACAGGCCTATTACTCAGAGGAGGCCTTGGACGAGGCTGGAGCTCCCCGTGAAGACTGTACCTCCATGAAAGGCTGCATTTATAGCCGTTTTGTATTCCTCAGAGCGGTGGTGGTGATGGTGTGTTGGTAGGGGGGGAGGTTACAGTGCTGCTCTTTAAGAAAAACAAAACACAGGCAAGAAAAACAAGATTTATTGACTAAAAGCCACAGCAAAAAGAGAAAAAAAAGAAGAAAAAGAAAATAGAAAAAGAGAAGAGCAGGCTTTGTGCTTTATTAGATATTGACAACAAAAGGGGTGAGCAGGCGTTTGAACCCTGACATAAAAGCCTCAATCAAAATTGGGAGGGCGTACCATGAGGGGAAAATGGTCCAAAACTTGCACTCGGAGGAGAAACTCAGAGGAAAAGAGATGTCAAAGCATTTTACGGTGACAGAGCTCCCGTTACGAGGGAACGGCCTGGGGAGCTGAAATGTAATTGGAAATGAAACTGGATCTTATTGTGCCGCTAAACTTTACACACAAACACACACACACACACACACACACACATATATATATAGGTAACGAGAGAGAGTTCCGAACCGTCTGGGTTGTGTTACGTCTTGTTTATGGAGCTGCAGGTGTCGGAATCCCTCATGCTCTCAGTGATACCGATCACCAGATTCCTCTGAACTGAACAGAGTCTGCAGCTGACAGGACGTGTAAAAAATGGCTGCATGTTACAGTTACTGCATGTTTCTATTTTTTTTCCCTATACAGTTTAAAAAATGTATATCGGTTCAGAATTGTGTTGATTTTATATTAGATCATTTTTTTGATACAGCAAAGAAGGCTATGTGCGCATGTCTGTAGTGTTTGGACTGAACTAGAAGCAATATATAGACTTGTTGGCTATAGACCGCATGGTTGGCTGATTGGATAATTACACGATTAAACGGGTGTGCAGGTGTGTCTTGGCATATTGTGCACATGCACACACATTTGTACTGTTAGTTTTTTTTTCTGCATCATTTCTTATTGCCTCTCTATAGGTATGTGAGCTGTCCGTTTTTTTTTTTTTCGTCCCAGTGCGTCCCAATGTGATTTATATGATGGGCAATATAGTCAAATCAGTGTCTGTATAGAAGGAGTGTTTGGACAAGCTTGTGTGTGCGTGAGTGTGTGTGTGTGTGTGTGTGTGTGTGGGTGTGTGTGTGTGTGTGTGTGGGTGTGTGTGTGTGTGTGTGTGTTTCACCTTGCCCTCATATGTTCCTTCCTGTGTTATTAAATTATGTGTTATGTGGTGGACACATGCATAACTTCATATTTAGAAGCATATGTAGAATGTTTGTTCTGCATATGACATTGTGTGTGTGTGTGTTTTCTTGGCCTTGTTTACATATTATCTTGTTATTGTTTATGCTTTTATGATGAATTGAGCATGTAAAAATGTAATTGTGTGTGTGTGTGTAGGTGTGTGTTCAAGCAAGTACCTGCACATGCATGTACGGAGGTAAGAGTGTGTGCAATGGAATGCATGTGCAGGCACTTACACACTTACACACTTGTACACTTACGCAATCTCTCTGACACACATACACACACATATGTGGTAAGAGAAGGGTCCTCTCATCCTGTCACACAGTAAACAGTTGCTTTCCCATGAGCGCCCTCGTGTTCCTGTTGTCGTCCAGCACCAAACACACTGGGAAACATCCCGGCCCCTATTGTCCTGGGGGTCAAAGGTCACAGGATGCCCCTAAAGTACTCAATGAGTGAGGTGAGAGGTGGGATGCAAGTCACGATAAAGAGGGCTGTCCAACCCCCCAATGAAAGAAAGAAACACATTAAAATGTATTCTTTCTCTCTCGACCATGTCGCCACCCCCTCTTCTCTCTCTCTCTCTCTCTCTCTCTCTCTCTCTCTCTCTCTCTCTCTTTTTCTTCATTCATTATCAGACGCTGTTCTTTCGAACGGTTGGTAGAGGTGGGGGTCGCAGAGAGAGAAGACACACACACACACACACACATATATATATATATATAAAAAAAGAAGAAGTAGAAGAAATGGAGGTGGTCCTTCTCTCACATACAATGGCTCAACTCAATCCAGCATCAACTTCCTGCCTGGAGCTGGACAATTCTACACGTCTCTTTTGCCCCTCTCCCCTACTCCTCCCCTCCTCTCCCCTGCTGCTCAGACATCTTTATTATGAGCTGCACAGTGCTGAAAGACATGGACATCAGCTTTCCCACAGATGGACGTGAGCAGCCAGAGCAGTGCGTTAAGACTGAGTGCAGCAGAGAGGAAAGGGCTGATGGATCAATCCCCCAGTTTGTCACTTTGGATTTTTGATGACACACTCATACGAAAAGCTACTGTATGTTGACCAAATTAGGACAAAAAAAAAGGCAGGGTGTGTGTGTGTGCGCCCTGCGATGGGTTGGCACTCCGTCCAGGGTGTATCCTGCCTTGATGCCCGATGACGCCTGAGATCCACAGGCTCCCCGTGACCCGAGGTAGTTCGGATAAGCGGTAGAAGATGAATGAAAAAAGGCAGGGTTACTTTTGTTAACTTTTCCTATGGCTTGTTCCTGCGATGGCAGGTGGATATGTACCACAGATAAGGTATCGCTATGAGGGTTTAATCGATCTAGATGTAGATGTTATACATATTGTTAACTGTTAATGTATCGGTTATACACTGTCAAGCCAAAATTAAGTAGCTCGACATGTAGCGGACTTGCTGTCCGACCGCAGATCTGTTCTGTAAATCTCTAACTCAAACCAGTTCTAAAGTGAGGTAACATGTGCTTTAGGACACTGTGTTACTTACAATCACTCTCTCACTCACTCATTTTCTACCGCTTATCCGAACTACCTCGGGTCACGGGGAGCCTGTGCCTATCTCAGGTGTCATCAGGCATCAAGGCAGGATACACCCTGGACGGAGTGCCAACCCATCACAGGGCACACACACACTCTCACACTACGAACAATTTTCCAGAGATGCCAATCAACCTACCATGCATGTCTTTGGACCGGGGGAGGAAACCGGAGTACCCGGAGGAAACCCCTGAGGCACGGGGAGAACATGCAAACTCCACACACACAAGGTGGAGGCGGGAATCGAACCCCCAACCCTGGAGGTGTGAGGCGAACGTGCTAACCACTAAGCCACCGTGTCCCCCGTGTTACTTACAGTCATCTGTAAACATGAACTGAACTACACAGTGTTCTGAACGTTATAGAGGCAGCCATCTTGGACAAACAGAATCACTTTGTGTAAATAACACATTTAGTTATTGACATGATAAAATTTTTATCCTTAGCAAAGTTTGTTAGAGCTCCTCCCCTTATGCTGAACACTGGAACGTTATAGAGGCAGCCATCTTGGTCAGTTAAAATTATTTTTCCTCAACAAAATTTGATAAAGGTCCCTTTACTGAACACTATGGAGACCTTAAAAATAATTTCTCTTTCTTGTGAAGTTTTGCCAGAACATCCTGTTGATCAGCTGACATGTGGAACATTCCAATAATCGACTGAATCCTAAATCTTAGATCTTAGATCTTAAACCCATTCACACTGAAAAAGAATCATCTTAAGAGTCACTCATTAAGAGTAATAGTGGTGTATATTAAGTTCATGTTGTAGAATTTATTCTTCTTTAATGTTATTTTACAAACAAAGAGGATTTCTTTATATACTTTACCTATTAGTAAGTGTAATATCAGTACAAAACTAATGGCACCACAAACACTGGGCCGCGGTGTGTATTTATTTTGGGTGTCGCTCCCTGCTTAGCTTTTAACATCAGGTAATTATTTTGTTAAGCTTTCGCCCCTGTCTGCCTCAATAACATTGATTTCCGTGCCGTTACACGCCTTTCTAATGATAATAAGAGTAAATGACACAGTCCATCAGCACAGAGGGCAAAATCATTGTGTTGTTCCCCCCCTCGAATGACCTGAAGTGGCAGAAGGGGGAAAACTTATTGTGAAGCAAATAAGTGAGATTCTTTCCTCTTGGCTCTGACCGCGAGGAATCCCACATGCGGTCGAGCGACGTAGCTCTCAGCTTCTCAGCTTCTTGTTCTCAGGCGTTAAAAAAAGATCTCAAGCCATCCTCGCTTACCGTTCGCTCCGCTCGCCAAAAACACTCGCTGCAGAAACTCAGAGACTCAGGACCTCGAACGCAGGCAGGAACCAAATTCTATAAACATGAGGCACGAGAAAACTCTAAAGACAGTGACGTCAGCAAAGAAGAGATGGGTTTTATGGGATTCCCTCGTATTAGATGAACAAATGAGGAACGAACCTTAATCTTTAACATGAAGACAGAAAGATGGGTTTGTATTAAAAAATAAACACATTTCAGGAACTCAGTCATTTAGATTATGTCATTGCAGGTCATGTCAAATATATATATATAAAGCTAATGGGGGGCACGGTGGCTTAGTGGTTAGCACGTTCGCCTCACACCTCCAGGGTCGGTGTTCGATTCCCGCCTCCACCTTGTGTGTGTGGAGTTTGCATGTTCTCCCCGTGCCTCAGGGGTTTCCTCCGGGTACTCCGGTTTCCTCCTCTGGTCCAAAGACATGCATGGTAGGTTGATTGGCATCTCTGGAAAATTGTCCGTAGTGTGTGATTGCGTGAGTGAATGAGTATATGTGTGTGTGCCCTGTGATGGGGTGGCACTCCGTCCAGGGTGTATCCTGCCTTGATGCCCGATGACGCCTGAGATAGGCACAGGCTCCCCGTGACCCGAGGTAGCTCGGATAAGCGGTAGAAGATGAATGAATGATGAATATAAAGATAATTTTAATTTAGTCATCACCGAAAAAATTCACCTCTATATTTAAAAAAAAATATTGTTACAGTCCACAAGTCACATGATCAACAAGAAGTTGCATTGTCCAAATTTCCAGACGATCACACTAAGTAAAAAAGGAAAATCTCTTTTTTTTCCTTTATATTTTTTGTTTATATATATATATATATATATATATATATATATATATATATATATATATATATATATATATATATTAAGTCTTTTTATGTCTGATTAGCGGCAGCTAACTTTCTGAACTTAAATAGATTGCTGTTTGCTGATCGCTTGTTTAGATCATTCACTAGCTATTAGTTACTTTAGCTAGCGAGATATCTTCTTCCTCTGAACACAAACAGGACATGAAAATTAACATTAAGCAAAAGTATAAATAATGATATTTTAACTGTTAAAATATATTAGCGATTTCTATAGTAATTGACCAACAGTGGTAGCATGCTAGCATGTGCGAGCATGGTTTGAACACATGCTTATGAAATCAGGAGGATGTGAACTGAGTGTTAGCTTTAAAGGGCAAAAAGTCATTAAATAAGTGTGATAAAATTTCAGCAGAACTGAAACATGAGCAAGTGAAGTACTGCAAAAAAATGTGCAGAACCCGTGCCTCGCACCTCACGCCTTGCTCTCCTCCTGACACTGTTTCTGTCTGTTACGCGTCCCTTAGGCTCATCTCTGGACCCTTTCATCTCATGCTGGATCATCCAGATGGGGGATTTTTCTGTGGAAGAGAGCTTGGGTCGTTCCCACCTTGAGTCATGATGAGGTTCTTCCTGCAGCAATGAAAAGATCTCTGATAAGTTGAGGTGGAGAGACGTAGTGCTGGAGGCTCTGGAGCCTGTGCTGAAGCTGAGATAACGCTGGTGAAACAAAGCTCGGCGTGATTATTATATGGAGATGAAATGCGATGGCTCTGCGCGGGCTTCCGCATGCAGCCGCTCCGGTTTCACAAGGCTGACTGAAATGGAGGCATGCGGAGAACAATGAACAGAGCTTGAGTTTCAGCTGCACAATCTCACTGGCGGCTTAACCTTCACCCTATCTCGCCCCCGTGGTTTCAGATTGTAATCGTGCAAGGTGTGTGTATGTGTGTGCATTTGTGTATGTGTGTGTATGTGTGTGTTTGTATAAGGACAGCTGGAAATGGTTTGCAAAGCTACGCTGGGGTTCTGACTTTTCCTTCAGAACAGGATCTGGTCCCTATGTAAGTGTTAGTTTCAGGCGTTGATTAACGTTGTGTAAGTCACACCCCGAGCGAGTCCTGGAGCTTGCAGGTCAGTTTGTTCAAGCTACGAGATTGGGACAGCGTGGCCAGATCTACGACTCGTGCAGATTGAACGTTCCCACCATTCTCGTGCGATGCCGTCATGTCCCATTGCGTACCTCATTGACGTGGCCAGCGAGGATCCGTCTCCCTCCGTCCCACCGTCTCTGTCTCTTTTTTTTTTTTTTTTTTTTTTTTTTTACGAGCGTATAAATCAGAGCAGGGCCAAAGAACAGAAAAACACAGGATTAGAATTCCACTTTCGGCCTGTCTTCGGGAGTCCAGCTGCACTCGCCGTGTTTGTTTAACACAGCTGCGAGAGAATGAGAGAATGACAGAGATAGAGAGAGAGAGAGGGAGAGAGAGATGGACCAGCGTTATGCATAGAAGGCATGTTTTCCTTGGCGAGCTCCAAGTCCTTTCTCAGGGTGATCATTGTGCAGTGGAGTGCAACAGAACCCCTCTGCTTAAGATAATCCAGAGGCCCTCGAATACAACAACAAGACTCCAGAAAAGCCACCAAGATTTATTTCTGCATGTATCACTTCCTGATTCCATATGCTTTACATAACCACGCGGAAAAACAACCCCAACATACCACAAACCTCCCAACCCCAAAATATGGACGTTACCTCCCATCGTCAGCCGTGATATTTGGTGTCCGCTGTTGACGTCACTCGCGTTTCGCTCCACATTCGAACGCTGCGACTAAGAAGGTTCCAGTGTCATTTTCACATCAGATTTGTTGAGGCTCAGCTTAACACTGCTGCAGGATTGTGAATAAACTTTATTTAAAACCTGAAAATTAATGGAGACATCTGTACATTTCCAAAAAAAGCGACACCCTGAGCTGCGTCCCAAATAACTTACTATACGCTACCAACTACGCACTGTGTACACTAGTGAAAATTTTTTTCTAACACAAAGTTGCTTCCCAGTCGATGACGAATCGCGTGTAACGTGACGCCATGTGAGGTTTTAGCAGAATACGCTGGTGAGAAATAAATGATACAAATTTATACTAACTTTAAAGATATTTGTCATTTTTTTCTCATCCATCATTAGTGCCTATTAGCCCCACACCTACACAATGGTGTAGAATAGTGCATAAGTATGTGAATTGGGACATGACTCCTGAATCACATTGATACCACCTAGATCCCACCCACTTCCATTGGGATAGTGGTTCAAAGTGGATCCTGGAGACTGTTCAATAATTCAGATAGCGTCCTTATAGAAAAAGTTGTGTTGGTGTCCGACCAATCAGGCTGAAGAATCGTCAGTGCCCCCTGGGACAAAACCGCAATAACACTCGACAACTATTATGCACAGCTCCAAATACCGCAGACAAAGCTGAGGTGTGAGCATGAGTGTGGAGTGAAAAGTCGTGTCAGGTTTCACCCGGCAGGCGTCGTGTTCGGTGAAGCTAGCTTAAAAAACAGGAGGTCTGGAACATTTGACGATGGCGACGCAGCTCAGTCTCATTGTTCTGTTGAAGCACGACGGAGTGAGAATGCAGGGCGACTGGATTGACATGCTCGTCTACTGCATCCGTCACTGACACTGGTCAATGTGCGTAGACGTATGTGTGTGTGTGTGTTACCGGTAAAGCAGGACGACGTCCAGGCAAGCAACCACAAGTGAAGCCTGACTGATGTGTAGATGTTCTGCAGCCAAACAGGTATTAACCCAAATCTCACTCGCTTTTTTCAGATGTTTACTAAAGACACGCACAAAAAAACCCCCACAAAACCTGAGGTAATTAGCGCTTTTTTAGCGTACACAAATCCGGCTGCACTTTCTCAACATAAACACTTTGAGTCATGCGGGTGTTTTCTTTTCCCAGACAGTCTGCTAATAGATAGACACAAGCACCGCTCAGCTACGACTCCAGACCCAGACCCGGGATCCAGGACAAACCATTTAATAACAACCCCAAGTAAAAATCCACAAACACACACATACACAAACACACACCATATCAAACGATAACTCTTTTTAATAATCTATCTTGTATTGTTGTATAAACAGTAACTATACATGCCAGAAAATGTCACAGCGGATCAAACCATTTTGCGAAAATAGGGGAGCTCCAACTGCAGTTTACACTGAATTGCAATCCAAGTACAAACTTTAATACCGCATGTCAACAAATTACTAATCCCTCCTGGATCTTGGTTAGTTTCTTCTGTTTTTCCCGTCCATGGCTTCAGGACTGTCCGGAATATCAGGTCGGAGGTTTGCGAGAGTGAGCGATGTAAAACTCTTCAGAAAGATTATGATGAATCTTCAGCTTTGTTTCACTCCTCATCTTCTACCGCTTATCCGAACTACCTCGGGTCACGGGGAGCCTGTGCCTATCTCAGGCGTCATCGGGCATCAAGGCAGGATACACCCTGGGCGGAGTGCCAACCCATTGCAGGGCACACACACACACACTCATTCTCTCACACACTCACACACTACGGACAATTTTCCAGAGATGCCAATCAACCTACCATGCATGTCTTTGGACCGGGGGAGGAAACCGGAGTACCCGGAGGAAACCCCCGAGGCACGGGGAGAACATGCAAACTCCACACACACAAGGCGGAGGCGGGAATCGAACCCCCAACCCTGGAGGTGTGAGGCGAACGTTTCAGTGAAATATTAAGAACACTAATTAATAAAATAAATGTTACTAAGGTGTGCTTGTTAGCTGGGTGGAGCTGTGGTGTGAAAATATAAAGTTTTTTAGGTTAGGGATGTAGCTTTAAATAATTAAAAAGAGAGAGAGAGAGAGAGACAAAGAGGGGACAGTGGTATCAGGGAGCATCGGCATTAACATGAGCTCAAGTTGCCGTTAATTGATCTGAAATATAGACTCGAAGTGAGCGTGTCTCAGTGCTCAGTGCTTGCTGAACTGAGCTGCTCTAGAGAGTTTCTCTCCATTCTCGCAGCTCTGCGCTCTCACCTCGGTCGGCGTCATGGTCTTGTTTTTTGACAGTATAATGTTTAATCGGGTTTATCTTGTAACAGGATGCTGTTCCTTTGTTTGGGTTTTCCATAGAAATGTGTCCAGAAAATCCAGGGAAAAAACTGTTTCTTTAGCTTTTCCCTTTAGTTTTTGGATGTTTTAGAATAGAAAGAGTGTTAAAAAAAAAAGAGAGAGAGCGAGAGAGAGAAAGGAAGGAAACAGCTTGGGGTAAGGTTGAGTCCTCCGTCCTCCATCTCCCCCCTCGTGAGCCGAGCAGCTGCAGGGTCGAGTGTGCTCCCAGGAGCCGAGCGCTCCTCCTGCCTGAAAAAAGGTTGTGTTGTGTTTTTTTTTTTTCTTTTCGTTTTTTATGGGTCTGACGCTGAACACGTCAAAGCATAAAACCTGATGGTTTCCAGACCTGCTGCTTTACCAAGAAGCTCTGGAGGGATCATATATTACACTGAGAGAGACAGACAGAGACATGTGCACTAAACCTGGACTCAAACCTGTTCCATCTTTCTCAAATTCAGCGGTCTGAAGGACTGACAGACGCACAGCGAACGATAGAAAGCAATAATGAAGGAGCGTTATGGGAACAGCCCTTTGCTAGCATTGCATTTCCCAAGGCCAGGAAAGGGAGGAAATACACTAGCTGCATCTCCCTGACCTCTCTGACTCTTAAACTACCCCCCATCCCACCACAGCCCACCCTCACCCTCAACCTCCTCCCTTACCCTCGGGGGTTCCGGCGCAATGTGTAAACCAGACAGCCGAGCGCATCCTGGAATGGCCAAACAGAGGAAAAGGACGAGAGGCATGAAAAGAGGGATGAGGAGAGACTAAGCTCGGGCTGAAAAGGCTTGACGGAGAGCTAATCTGAGGACCACACAGGGTCCTGCCTGCTCTGCTGTCACCTGTAGTTAGTATGTGTGTTCATGTGTGTGTGGGTATGTGTGTGTGTGTGTGTGTGTGTGTTTGTGTGTGTTTCTCCACGATTGAGTTAAACGGTTCTCCGAAAAACGCTAACCTTTGCGGTTACAGACGTTTTTTATTTATTAGAACCAAAAATCCATAGTCACCCTTCATATCAACCCCCCCCCCCACCCCCCCACTGTACTCGCCCTTCCATATTCACATCCACCCTGTACCCCCCCAAGTACTCACCCACCTGTAATAACCCCCCCATGTGTCCGGTACACAATACCCTGTAATCAGCTCCTCTGTACTCACCCCCACCACGTTACCCCCATACTTGCAGCCCTGTAATCTCCCACCCATACTCACCCCCGACCTGTACTCACAATCCCATATTCACCCCCCAGTACTCACCCCCCATACCCGAGTACTCCACCGCAACTCCCCCTCCCCCCAGTACTCACTGTCCTCGCTGTGATTAAATCATAAACACTTTGCACCTGTTCAGTAAAAATCACATTAGTTCGTGTGTAAAGCCAAAATACAGCTCATGGCGGTACAAAACATTAGCACACACACACACACACACACACACACACACACACACACACACACAATGACCACAAAACCCCTAATGAGACTTAACGATATTGTTATTAATAATAAAAAACGTACGTTGCTGTTTCTAGTTAATGCCCTCGAGTCTTTTTTACTTTCACAAAAGAATCAGATTTGAGGTTTTAAATCTAGACTTTAAAGAAGTTTGTAGTATTTTTTTTTTAAGTCAATTGTATCATTATTTTAACAAGTATGAGCATCACACTTCCATTAGACAATTATTTTGTGTTCATCGAAGCATTTTTCATCTTTATTATGTAACATAAATAAATAAATAAACAAACAAACAAATATATAAATAAATGAATGAATAAATAAATAAAGACCTGTCATCCACAGCAGAAATAAACGATATATTAAATATTTTTAATATTTGTAAAGATAAATATTTTGTTTTTTTATCTTTTCAACCCTGATTATTATTATTATTATTATTATTAATAATAATAATAATAATAATAATAATAATAATAATAATAATAATAATAATAATAATAATAATAGTGATATGGGGGGCACGGTGGCTTAGTGGTTAGCACGTTCGACTCACACCTCCAGGGTCGGGGTTCGATTCCCGCCTCCACCTTGTGTGTGTGGAGTTTGCATGTTCTCCCCGTGCCTCGGGGGTTTCCTCCGGGTACTCCGGTTTCCTCCCCCGGTCCAAAGACATGCATGGTAGGTCGATTGGCATCTCTGGAAAATTGTCCGTAGTGTGTGATTGTGTGAGTGAATGAGAGTGTGTGTGTGTGCCCTGTGATGGGTTGGCACTCCGTCCAGGGTGTATCCTGCCTTGATGCCCGATGACGCCTGAGATAGGCACAGGCTCCCCGTGACCCGAGGTAGTTCGGATAAGCGGTAGAAGATGAATGAATGAATGAATAATAGTGATAATAATAATAATAATAATAATAATAATAATAATAATAATAATAATAATGATGCCCTGAAGGCTCACAGTTCAGCTATTGTGAGATTATTGTCATTTTTCTATTTCTGCTATTTGACACCAGAGAAACAGTCGAACACGTCGTCCCGTGTTTGTTTATACGACTTTCTGCTCCAGTGGCCTCCAACGGTCAGTTCAGCTCTCTGAGGAAAAACCCAGAGGAACATTTTCTCTGTCTGTATCTCAGGAGATTCTAAATCGTTCGGGTTTCACGCGGGCGCCGACTTTTGCTAACGTAGAAATTACGTAGAATTGTTTTTATTTTGTTTCAAATCCATCGAAGGTTCATTTCAGGTGTAAATTTCCACCAAATAAAGAAAAGAAACGTCGCGTTATGGACAATTATTTTGCGGTTAGTCAGACTTTTTAATCACATCAGATGACGGTGAGTTTTTCAGCTGACCGTGATGAATAAAGTAGCGTTTTTGATGAGCATCAACGTAGAAAGGACTGGAACATTGTTACAGACTTAATAATCTCAAGACAAAGGCTCAGTTTCAAAATAAATAAAAGAATCTTGTGAGAGTGAAGTACTGCGAGTTCCTGCGATGACGATCAGACACTAAACTTATTTTTGACTGAAAGCTCAGAGAGAACTTTGTATCACTGTGTGTGGGTTTGAAGACACAATGTTTCTGTCAGACGGATACAACAGCGTGAAGAATTTCAGAACAAGGTGTCAGTGCTGGCAGTGAAGTAAAAAAAAAAGATAAAAAAAAAAAAAAAAAAACGCAAGAAAACGCAGAGGAAACAAAGTATAAAGTGTGAAACCTGAATAGCTGAAGCCTGTTTGAATCCAGCGTGCGCTGAGGTCGGAGAATAATGTTTCAGAAACGAAAATGGAAACAACAGGAGATACGAGTCGCGAAACATACGAAAGGACAGAAAACATCAGAAAACCTGAAATCGCACGTGAGCCGAAAGCGTAAAGAGGTTTTTGTTGTTGTTTTGAAGAAGAAGCAGAAAATTAGACGGGTTTTTTTTTTTCTTGTCCATTTTGGAAAACAGCAGGATGTTTTTCTGCTACATTTCAGGCTTCTTTGAAGTCGCTGTAAATGAGAGCGAGAAGCAGCCGTCAGATCGTGTGCAGGTGTCGATCAGAAAAAGCCACGATATAATGGAGGCTCCTGTCTGGGGGGAAAAAATACACCATGGTCCTCAGAAGAAGTGCAGAAGCGTCATTAAAACCACTCGCTGCTTCCGTACAGAAAAGGGAAGCTAATCGATGCTGCTGTAATGTTTTCACCTCGTAACGTTGATAATAAAACGTATGACATGTCGGTGTTTAGACGATTAATAAAATGGAAATGGAGGAGTGAAAAAAACAAAAAAAACAAACGCCTCGTGGGAAATAATCCAGTAAGAAATGTCACAGCAGGGTTTGATCCTGAGCTCAGGTTACTGTGTGTGTTAGTTTCTGGGTACGTTAACCTCTGGGCCTCTAAACATTTCTGGCATTTGGCAGACGGTCTTATGCACAGTGACTTACATTTTTATCTCATTTTATGAGAGTTAAGGGCTTTGCTCAGCTTAGTGGAGCTGGGGTTTGAACTCACGACCAATCCACAACTAGTCCAACACCTTAACCTCTAAACTACCACAACCCCCTCAACTGAGAGAGAGAGAGAGAGAGAGAGAGAGAGAGAGAGAAAGAGAGCGTGTGCATCTCTGTGTGTTTGTGTGTGAGAGAGAGAGAGAGAGAGAGAGAGAGAAAGAGAGAGAGAAAGAGAAAGAGAGAGAGCGTGTGCATCTCTGTGTGTTTGTGAGAGAGAGAGAGAGAGAGAGAGAGAGAGAGAGAAAGAGAGAGCGTGTGTATCTGTGTGTGTGAGAGTGAGAGAGAGTGTGTGTGCGTATCTGTGTGTGTGTGTGTGTGTGTGGGTGAGTGAGAGAGTGTGTGTGTAACTGTGTGAGAGAGAGAGAGAGTGTGTGTATCTGTGTGTGTGTAAGAGAGTGTGTATCCGTGTGTGTGTATCTGTGTGTGAGAGAGTGAGAGAGAGAGAGTGTGTGTATCTGTGTGTGTGAGAGAGAGAGAAAGAGAGAGAGAGTGTGTGTGTATATCTGTGTGTGTGTGTGTGTGTGTGTGTGCGTTCTCACCAAACATGTTAATCGGTACAGACATGAACACTTCTATCGTCCCACTGGACAAAACAAAAAAATGTTGACATTTATTTATACCATGAAGAGAACAAGTTTAGAGATATGAAGAAAGATCCTGTTCATTATCATCCACACGAACTAGCGGCACTGTGTCAGGATTTTAAAGTTCATCCTCAGTAAACGCCTGATTACGGAGCAGCGGATTAGATTACACTGCTTGTTTGGGGAAATTATATCAACTCAGTGTGTTAGAATCAGGATTTCATGATGTTGCAATTCAATTCAAGTTTATTTGTATGGCGCTTTTTACAATAGACATTGTCTCAAAGCAGCTTTACAGAACGTAAACATAGAGCAGGAGGTAAACATAAGGAATAATATAAAGAATTAATATAATAAAAAATTCAAGATTTTATTAGTTATATATAGTTCACAATGTCTATGTATTTATCCACAATGAGCAATATTTGTTGGATCTTGCAATTTTTTTTTTTCTTCAAATTAGTACAGATTCGGATCGAGACGTGACATGTGACATCATCACCATTCGACCATTCACGTGTGTGGAGCTCTTGTAGAAAGCCATTACATAAGGTGGAGATTAAAGGAAGACTCGCGCTCTTACAGTTTTCTGAAAAAAATTAATTCATTCATCTTCTACCGCTTATCTGAACTACCTCGGGTCACGGGGAGCCTGTGCCTATCTCAGACGTCATCGGGCATCAAGGCAGGATACACCCTGGACGGAGTGCCAACTCATCACAGGGCACACACACACACACTCTCTCATTCACTCACGCAATCACACACTACGGACAATTTTCCAGAGATGCCAATCAACCTACCATGCATGTCTTTGGACCGGGGGAGGAAACCGGAGTACCCGGAGGAAACCCCCGAGGCACGGGGAGAACATGCAAACTCCACACACACAAGGCAGAGGCGGGAATCGAACCCCCAACCCTGGAGGTGTGAGGAGAACGTGCTAACCACTAAGCCACCGTGCCCCCTCTGAAAAAAATAAATAAACAAAAAAATTCAAACATGTTTAGCCACAAAACAAATGAAAAAAAAAATTCCATGGTAGAATTTTACATAGAAAGAAAGAAAAAAAGTTGACACATCATTCTGACATTGCTGACATTTCTACACGATTCATATTTAATAATAATGTAAAAAAAAAAAAAAAAAACAGGTTTAGACCACACCCCCTTCATTTTTTTACCCAATTACAGCGGGATCATGTTTCACTCTTGTGCTGTAAAAGATGTTAATGAGATGTCTGCAATCTGCTGTGATATCATTTAAGGCACAGGAACGTTCAATCAGTATCCTGGCTGAGGCTGAGGGTGAGGCCGAAACGTGAGAAATGAAACACAGTCCCTTTTGTTTCCTTCTCTCTCTCTCTCTCTCTCTCTCTCTCTCTCTCTCTTGCTCGCTCACTCGCTCACACGGCTGTTCCTGTTACACCCTCTAGGCCGTAAAAGCCGTCACCTAATATGGCACAGTCGTCAGGCCTTAAAACTCCGCGCACACCCATGACTCAATAAGCGCAGAAAGCTTTCCTTCAAGACGAAAGGGTGTGTCATGGGATGTGAACAAAAATAACAATAATAAT
Source organism: Tachysurus vachellii (assembly GCF_030014155.1). Taxonomy (NCBI): domain Eukaryota; kingdom Metazoa; phylum Chordata; class Actinopteri; order Siluriformes; family Bagridae; genus Tachysurus; species Tachysurus vachellii. The sequence continues at coordinate 25,525,598 of NC_083470.1, read as the reverse complement.
ATCAACATTGCATCTGTTCTCCACCCGGTGCACTGAGGTGCACGGAGTTCTGGAGTGGAGAAACAGGTGAAGCTCAATCTGACAAACTTCAACAATAACCTCAACGCTGAAGTCAGTCAACACGTGTCGGTGTGCTTTATTAAGAAGCTTCACCCGCCTTGACTTGTAGCACATGTGCGTCACAAGAAACACTGAGGTGTGTGTGTGTGTGTGTGTGTGTGAGGGAGGTAAAGAAAATAAACACAGGAGCGTCCCAGGCGAAGCCGGTCTCCGACGCTGAGTCAGCGCTTCAACAGCACCGTTTCAGAGACCAGATCAGATCAGTGATATTTCACTATAAAATTCGTCGTAATTCACACTAAGACTCGTATTTGTTTGCTTTGTCTTCTGAAGAAATAAAAAAAAACGACGATCAAACCGACGGTGAAATCTTCACTGGAATAAAAGAAGCAACAGCGAATGCCATCATTTAATTTATGTCTTTTAATTATTGTTTAAATGAAAACATCACGGGGGTCACGGTGGCTTAGTGGTTAGCACGTTCGCCTCACACCTCCAGGGTTGGGGGTTCGATTTCCACCTCCACCTTGTGTGTGTGGAGTTTGCATGTTCTCCCCGTGCCTCGGGGGTTTCCTCCGGGTACTCCGGTTTCCTCTCCCGGTCCAAAGACATGCATGGTAGGTTGATTGGCATCTCTGGAAAATTGTCCGTAGTGCGTGAGTGTGTGAGTGAATGCGAGTGTGTGTGTGCCCTGTGATGGGTTGGCACTCCGTCCAGGGTGTATCCTGCCTTGATGCCCAATGACGCCTGAGATAGGCACAGGCTCCCCGTGACCCGAGGTAGTTCAGATAAGCGGTAGAAGATGAATGAGTGAGTGAATGAGAGTGAAAACATCATTGACGAACAAAACGACTAAGATTTTACTATTGTTCACTAAAAAAAAGCTGAAACAAACAAAATGCTTTTCGAAACATTTGCCGTTTCTGGCATAATCCCGTGTTTTGTCACGTAATTATGAGATCCCAAGTCATGATTGAGAGATGACGTCATAATTATGATGTCTGTCACACTTAAATGAACCTACTTTACTTTGTGCAAGTTTCTGTTTACAGCTGAATTTCATGGAGAAACGACATACACAGGATATTTTAGGATCTTTAAACATTGACTGTGAAGCCTGGACCCTTGTCAGAGTAACAGCTCAGAGAGGCGCACTGATTGGCTGGTGTCACTGTGATTGACAGGGGAGAGGGTGTAAGCCCCACCCACTCAGAAGCACCAGCTCTGATGTATATTGTTACCAAATCACATAACAAATAGTAATAGATAGCTAAATTAGGTCAAGTTTCAACTAATATAGGCTAATGGGCTTTCTGAGATAAACACTTTAACAGTATAAGGAGCTATTAAGGAGCTGTGTCTAACACACACACGCACACACACACACACACACACACACACACAGTCATCGTGTCCTATGCGGTAAGCAGTGGGATGAGTGGGGAGACGAGGGGCTCTCATTAAAGACGAGTCCGACTTTCCTTTGATGAAGAGACGCAGATCGGCTCGGCCTGGCAGCACATGAAAGCAGCGCCTCGGATACTCCGACTCAAGATGCACACGGAAGACTAACACACAAGGATGAGAATGCACACACACACACACACACACACACACACACTCCTGAGTGCTGAGAATCGCAGAGGTGCATCGTGAGACACTTCAAAGCAAAACAGCTGCAAGGACAGACTTTATTTGATAACTGACCCTCACACACACGCGCGACATGAAAAACAAAAATTAATAAGGAGCTGTATACGAATCTGATGGAGAAAGCTGTGTCAGATAAAAGAGATTTAACGTCTGTATACAGCACTGAGGAATCATCTGAGAGAAGAACTCGGACAGTTCAGCTCTTTATTCTGAAATCTAAACACGTTCACAGTTATGACTGCGTTTTTTCCTGCAGGTTTTATTTACATGTCAGTTTGAAGCCTCCAGTCAAATTCATTAATGTTGGACAATGAAGATCATGCCACAATTCTTCATTATTGAAGGAAGGTAATTGTCACAATTATGAGATACTAACCATGATTATGAGGTACAAAGCAATAATTATGAGATACCAGTAATTATGATACCAGTCATAATTTCAAGACACTCTCATGATGCTTAGAAACTCATGTCAAGTCATGATTATGATTGAGAAACATCATAACTTTGAGATACGTAGTTATGATTATGAGATACAACATTATAACATTGAGATACTTAGTTGTGATTATGAGATACCAAGTAAAAATATACCAGTAGTTGAGATACCAGTCAGAATTTCTAATTTGTAATGTTTAGACAGTAGGCCAAGATTATGAGATAGCGATGATTATGAGATACCAAGATATTACATCGGATTTTTGAGATAAGTCTTAATTTCGAGATGCTCTCATAATTTTAGATACTTTTTCATGATTATGAGATACCAAGATACTAAGGCATGATTGAGATATTTAGTCACAATTTGAGATAGTCAATTTGAGATAGTAAATTTAAATAGACAATTTGAGATTTGAGACAGTTTCACACTTAGTAATAATATTGAAAGCCTGTCATAATTTTTAGACAATTAGTCATGATAATGATAAATTAGTCATAATTATGAGATAGTGTGTCTTATCTCAAAGTAAAGACTTAGCGTCTCATGAATGTGATTTGTTTTCTCGTTGTTTTGAATCGATACCAAATTTTCTTGTTCAAGTGTCAGAACTGCGCTTCTGTACACATTATCAGCTGCGACTTAAACACTTCAGATAATCCACTCATTAAAACATGAGATAATCCTTTCCAATACTCGTGTGTTGCTTATTGTTGTGTGTTAACACATCGAGCAGATTCAGATCAGCCCCACTGTCGATGCACTCACTGTTCAGCGTGTAAACTGCACCGGGATCCAAAAGCATACGTCAGATGAATGACTGCAGATGGAAATAAAGTAGGAGTGAAATAAAGCCTGAGACAGAAACCACAGAATGATTTATTAATACATTCGTCAAGCACCTGCAAATCTTCCTAAATACTGACTTTACCCAGAAATCCCACGCTGACCCGCTGACCGAACAGAACAGCGCTCTTGTCCGAGGTGAAATCCTGCCATTTGTGGAGCGGCGTCGAGGTTCCAGTTCGAACTCTCGCACCGGGGCGTAATTTCACACACGGCCAATATTTAAATTCCACCTGTGTGTGTCTGGCAATGACGCAAGACTGTACACACACACACACACACAAATATACACACACACCAGTTTTACTGTGTAAGAGTTTACTGTGTGTGTGAGTGTGTGTGAGAGTGTGTAATAATAGCAAAAGGGAGCGGATTCCAAAACGGCATCCATGCAAATACTTGTGTGTGTGTGTGTGTGTGTGTTATTTACACAGAAACATGGTTTCTGAACAATGCAGTTGAGCTTTTTTTGTTTTCCGATTTGGACGACTGCAATCTGAGAAGGAAAAAAAATGTTGTTTGTACTCAGATGTTGCTTTAGAACCATAGAGGAACAAATGAACTTCTAGTGCTCCATGGTTATGAACAGCTCTGTGTTGCTGTGGGGGCGGGGCTTAAACAGGTCAGGGCGGGGCTTAACAATGCTGATGTGTTGAATATTTAAATAAAGCCATTATTACAGAAATAAATAAACAAATAATATGTCAGATAAATAAATAAATAATATCTTGTTTGTTTTACATAATTAAATATTAAATAAAAGATGTCATTGATTAATTTCATGTACAGCTCTTTGAATAATCCTAAAAAAAAAAAAAACACTACCTTTATCCTTTACTTTATCTACCTTTTCACATTTAAATAAACAAACAGCTCTATAATATATTTACAGAAATATTTAAATAAAAATGTTATTACGTAGTTGCAGCTGTAGTTTCTCGACACACGCTACAGGGTTTTAGAACAGTGTCGCCTAATTAAATATTCATCTAAATGTAAACAAGCAAGCAATTAATGCACACGGAAATAAACGTCAGCAAATAAATCAATCAAATAAAGAAAAAAAAAATAAAATTCTCAACAACATTTTACGTTCAAATAGCTTTCGTCAATTAATTAAATTTAAAAAGCCATCTAAGAATTTATACATTTCAGCTGCACCTTCAGGAATCAAGATTTTTACTTTCCATATTTATGACTAATAGCTAAATAAAATATTTAAATTTACATTAAAAATGATTTATTAACTATTTTCTAGTTTCTAAACAGTCTACATGAATAAATAATCACACGTGTACATATAAATTTTCTTTTTTAGATTTTTTTTGAAGCAGTCATCTTTAATATTCTCGCAGCTTCAGGAATGATAAATCTCATGGTGTTTGGTGGTGTTTACTGTTATAGAGTGTTTATAGAGTGTTTATATAGTGAGAGCAGTGTGATTTTGGGCCGTACGCTTCCCATACACCGAATATTTCCACCTCGTTCCACCCTTTATACAAGTTTTATAACAAAAACACATCCATTGTGTAACCAGCTCACAGACTCCACCTGAGATCAGTACAGCATGACTCACAACAACACCTCTGTGCATGTTGCTGTGTTTTTTATCCGTTTCTAGTTACATGTCATGATGGTTCCTGTTCCCGCTTACCTTAGACCAACGTTCAAGCAAACGTTCCTACATTCTCTCATTCGCCGCTTCACCAACCTCTTGCTCTCTTTCCCCCTCTTAACACAAATAAGATGCCCGGAAAAAGCTTCAAAACGAGGAGCTGACGCTGGAGACTCCTTCCATACACGTTAACCAAGCATCTGGATACTTTAAGCTGCCCGTCCAGTTACCATGGAAACGATAAGGGATTATTGGGAATGTTGCACATCTGACCAATCAGAATTCATCAGCGCTGTAGAAATGTGAGCCTATGATCTGTGGCACACACACACACACACACACACACACACACACACCTGGTCGAATGTCCCACATGCACACACGGATACACAGAGACAGCTAGTAAGGAGCTCTCCATGTGTATGCATGCATTCTGTCTTTCTCTCTTTTTCTTTTTCTTTTTCTCTTACACACACACACACTCACACTCACACTCACACTCACACACACACACACACAAGGTTGCAGGGCCCTAATGAGGCCCTGAGAGACCCTGCTAGCCTGTCAGTCATCCACTGCACCACGCTGACATGTGGCTGACAACAGAAATGAGCTATTTACTGGCACACACACACACACACACACACACATAACAAGGGTGAAGTGTGTCGTTAATATTCTGCCCAGATTCACACCTCGTCCTTTTACCCTTATTAGAAATAACAGATTAAAATCAGTTCCTAATGAAGAATGTTGTCATATTTTTACATTTTTTTATTATATATTTTTTTAAAAGTAAAGCAGAATAAACCAACACAACAGAGGAGAAAAGGTTCCGCGACAGCCACCGACATACGTTTAAAATGTATTAACGTGTGGAGTGTTTAAGACTGAATTTTATCTGCAGTTAATATTTTAACACATAAAGAAGAAGACCAGGTGTCACTTCCTGTAATAATAAAATTGATTATATTATAATTGATTATATTTAATCAGTACACAAGTTCAAGTTACACTTTCTCGGCATAAGATTGTGACGTTTATTTTTCCCTAAACGTCAAAAAGTCTTTCGAATGAATCAACAGAAACGTTTTTCCTTCAGCAATAAGACGGAGAGCTTCGTATCGAGACGTTTTGAAAGATTTTGAAATCTTGAGCTCTGACAGCCAATCAGATTCTCATATTCACGATCCCGCTCCTGGTTCTGGATTCTGATTGGTCAGAAGGCTTCGAGTAATTTTTCTCTAACGGCAACTCGGTAGATAGACTCCCAGGTTACTATTAAAGCGCTCGTTGCTATTGCTTCCATGAGTCTCCGGTTTTAGAGGTGTGTTTTCCGGACATCTTCATGACAGCTGAGTTTATGCTTTATTACGTTTTATTAAGAGGAAAATAATAGAGGCTGGTAGAGAAGGAACAAACCGCTGCTATAACGTTAAATGTAGCTGGAAAAGGATAAAAAATGCCATGTGTAATTTCTTCTTACAGCAGAAATGAATATGTACGCTAATATTAAACTTTAATATTTACTTTACTTTACTAGCTAACATTTTGTCAAACAAATCTGTTTTTTATGCTAATCTGGTAGTTATTGCGCAAAAAAAAAAAACCTCGGCATGTTTTGAGTAAAGTTATTTTCTTTTTTTCATTAACGCAGGTCTGAGATGACACATCAGCGACGTTTGAGATAACAGATAAAAGAAGCTGAGAGTAATAGAACAAAGCATCAAGGAAATGAAGAAAACAAGAAAATGCTATTAGAGATAAAGCTGCTCTTCTACCATGTTTATAGGAAACAGGACGTGTACCTTTGGCACACAAACCTGCCCCGCTAAAAAAAAAAAAAAAAAAAAGGAAAAAACCTTCTCGGTAGCCTCAGCGAATCCCCCGGATCTGAGCCAAGAGCCATGAGCTCCTCGAAGAGCTAATGACCCGTACAGAGTAATCACCTCAAACAAACACTTCATCAGAGGTGCTCAGACATGTCCACCTGGCAGCACACACCGGTGGGAGAGAATACACACAAACACACACAAACACACACTAAGGAGCTCGTTTGTAAGACGGTAACTCTAAACTCGGGCCGTGTCGTTGCATGTTTCTTCAGGGCGGGCCGGGTTCGGACTCCGATCACTTTAGCCCAGTTCAAAGCCGAGGAGATTACAACTCGGATCGCATGAGCTAAGATGCTAATAAGGCTAATAACGCTAATAAATACCAGCATCTGTGAATGTTAAACAGCACAAAAGACAATAAGTGACTGGAGCTACTTCTGAGCATACTGGCCTGTTCTGGCTCTTGATGCTACACGTTTGTAAAAATAACATAAAAAGTTAACGCTAGCGGTGCGAGATTTAAACATACATTATATTTAATATGTTTACTTTTAAGGGGGCACGGTGGCTTAGTGGTTAGCACGTTCGCCTCACACCTCCAGGGTTGGGGGTTCGATTCCCGTCTCTGCCTTGTGTGTGTGGAGTTTGCATGTTCTATCCGTGCCTCGGGGGTTTCCTCCGGGTACTCCGGTTTCCTCCCCCAGTCCAAAGACATGCATGGTAGGTTGATTGGCATCTCTGGAAAATTGTAGGTAGTGTGTGATTGCGTGAGTGAATGAGAGTGTGTGTGTGCCCTGCAATGGATTTGCACTCCGTCCAGGGTGTATCCTGCCTTGATGCCCAATGACGCCTGAGATAGGCACAGGCTCCCCGTGACCCGAGGTAGTTCAGATAAGCGGTAGAAAATGAATGAATGAATGAATGAATGAATGAATGAATGAATGAATGTTTACTTTTAACATTGAAGATGAACAAACCCTGAACGTCAGCGTTAACTACAGCTGTGTTTGGCTAATCTACATTCGGCTAATTGCTAACCTCCATAAATACAAATACAGATAAACCTACACAAGTTAGCTAGTTCTAATGAATTCTGGATTCTGATTGGTCAGAAGGTCAAAAGGCAAAGGCTTGCTTTGATACGTTATTGTTTCTATGGTAACAGCTCAGGTTTTCTCTAAGGAAAAGTTTATCAAACGTTCACGGAAAGAGTCTCCACTGACAGAGGTGATGTTTTCCATCGTTTTTTTTTTTTTTTTACGCACGTTAAATATATCTTAGAGAGTTCTTTAATAAATTTAATTAAGTTGAGAAATCGCTGTGTTGTAATAGAGGAATAAAACACTTCGGAACATAACGTTAAACAGTATTATGTTATATCTTACGTCTTTCCATGATTAACTAAACTCAGGTCTCAAGGCATAAATATTGGCACCTTGTTTTTCAACCATTTTGAATATTTGTTAAAACAGCTGGCGGAGTTTTAAAAATAATAATAATATAAATAAGTTTTTATGTGGTTCATACTTAAGATAAACATCTGAAATAATGTTTAAATCAACTTGGGAAATTCAATCTTTTATATATTTATCTTTATATTTCTAATCGTAGTTTATTTGTTGTTTACTTTTGCCTTTAAAACTGATTGGTAATATTAATCATGTTTTTTAGCCTTGCTATTTGAGTCTGTCGTGCAGAAATCCTGGTGTATGACAGTGCGATTTTTTTTTTTATCAGTCGTTGACCCATGCTTGTGTGTGTGTGTGTGTGTGTGTGTGTGTGTGTGTGTGTGTGTGGCCCCTCGGTTGCTTCTTGGTGGGAGGTTTAAGGATCATGCTGCTCTTAGAGGATTCCGTCACTCCGGTATGAGTAAAGCTCTTACCAACAGACCTGTCTTATCCTCAGTATAGCACCAAAGTACCACTGGACAACACACACACACACAGCAGGGACCTACAATTACAGCAGTACCGTGTCATTACAGACTTATACAGCATGCTATTATCACACCCTTATAGACAGGAGAAGGAGGAGGATGCCTCGAACCCTGGCTGTAAACTATAAACAAGATGAAGCCAAGCAGGACTTTCGGACCTGGGTCTTATTAAAAGAGAACATAATCCTGTGTGATAAAAAAAAAAAAAAAAGATCACCAATAGGCCCCTACTCCTATTCAATTAGTCAAAGTCATAAAAGAAAAAGAAAAAGAAAAAGAAGAAGAAGAAGGAGGAACAGGGTGGGGGTGTGTGGCTCCTCCATTGATGGTCATGCCCTAGTTGTTCTTTTGTGAAGTTTTAGCAGTGATGGAGGGGGTCTACACGACACGTGAAGCATACCGTCTGGGAAAGCAATGACATCATCAGTCTCTGCCAGGGCCAGTGGACCATGAACCAAAAAAAGGTTTTTAAATACAGGAAAAAAAAAAAAGAAAAACAAAACTCTAAAAGCCACATTTCTAGTACGAGCATTTACTGTATACTCTTCGTAAAGGTCTTATATTTTTAATTTTGTACTTTTTTGTAACCTCGTACAGGTTTAAGTTACATCTTTAGGCTTTAATAGAAAAGAGATCAACCAAACTACTTGGGCTTGTGTAATTAAGCTCTCTTTTTCTGGATATTTTTATACTGTTGAAGAGTAAAACGGTCATTTATTGTGTGGCGCATCACATAACTGACATCACGACCGCATCTACAGGCACAAGTGACCACTCTGAAACCTCAAACGTAGAACAATCCTCAACTAATTCGCTTTTTCACAGTTATTTCTAGACCATAATCTGGGTATCTGCGTATTAACAGTGTACTTCATCCTTTAGTGCCATGAACACCGTGTACTTGCTGGCAAAGGTTTGCGATGTGAGAAAATTGGGTTGAAAAAAAGTAATAATATTTAGGTAATAAATAAAAAAAATTTCTTCTGTCCACAGAAAAAACATCTGAAGATGATGTTGATCTATGAATATCTGTAAATATCCTTAATGTAGGTCAGTATGAGCCAATCATCATCCATCTCCACACTAACCCTAACCCATCATGACCTTAATAAAGTATTTTGGAGACGGAAATCACACTAAAATATGCAATACACAGTGGGCTAAAGGAGCGAAAAATATTTTTGGAAAAACACTGATGTAGGCTGATGCCAGGGAACTTATTTAAAGACGCCCCCTTGAACAAACTGTTCCTTTAAAAAGCTCCTCTCCCTGATGAATCGTTACGATTCACTTCACTGAATCGATTAAGGGAATCATGATTCCTTTGATTTATCAGCGTCCAAATAAATATACTTACAGGCAAAAAAAATAACGTTTAGATATATTTTTGACAACCTTAACATTCACTTTTTTTCTTACCTAATAAGTCATTTCTTCGTCAATTTGTTTGTTTGTTTGAATAACAGCTATTCTGCACGTCTTCCTCAGACGTGTTGGAGAAATAATAATAATAATTAATACTAATAGAAGAAGAAGCTTAATGTACTTTAACCGCGATTAAATGTCTTATATGAACACAAAAGCCAAGACAACAGTTATGGAAATGAGTTGGGAGTCGATTCAAACGACTCCTCCATAGATTCCTTCTCGCGAATCGAACGCTCGTGTCGTTTTTCAGTACCGACTCCTCCTCTGCTCCGCGTCTCTAAACGCGCTGCGCTCGCGCGCACTGCCCCGACCAGCAGCTCAGCGTGCACGCGAGCGGACAGATCGCTCTCCTGTCTTACAAAAAAAAAAAAACAGGCTTCTTTTCTTTCTTTCTTTCTTTTTTTTTTTTTTTAAACACAGTCGAGACACCGCGTCGTGCCTGTGGAAGGGATTAAAAAACATTTCTCCTTTATTTTTTTAAAGAAAAGAAGCCGTTTTCCGTCGCTCGCGCACGTTTTTTTTGGGTTTAAAAAGTCTGTCTCGCGACGTGACCGTTGAAACTTTTTTTTTTCTTTGCAGCTCAGCTAAACTACAGGTTACTTGTGGAGCCGAGCGAATCGACACAGAGTCGCGAGGCGGGAAAAATAAGGCACAGAAAGTCGACTTGTTGCAGTCGGAAGTCGAGTTTGGATCGTAGGAAGCGAATTTCAGCCGCTTTGGGAGTTTTGTGGAGTCGCTGTTGTGTTTTTTTGAGGCGCTTTTGTTCTCACAACAAGAACGAGGCTTCACTCGGTCACCCAACCGACTCATTCACTCGACTCCTCCATCACAGCCGACAAGTTTTACTCGAGTCTTGCAACACTTTTTTTTTTATTTTTTATTTTTTTTAGTGTTACTAAGGTGCTGGATTTCACAACGTAGTCATGGACAAGCTGGATTTCGCTCCTGAGGATTACTACTGAAATAGTGGTGTTTTTCTTTTCTATTTTTTTCTTTTTTTATGATTATTTTTTTCATGTTTTTTAAACCCCTTTTTTATTTTCAATGCTCCACCAGAACTTGAGCTGAGACTTTGTTGTTTTTAACACAGAAAGCTATCGCGCCTGAAACCGCGCGGTTGTTTTTGTTTGGTTTAGTTTTTCTTGGATTTTGTGTGGCGCGCGCGCGCACGTACGTTACCACAGCCGACATGCCTCAGCTGAACGGAGGTGGAGGAGACGAACTCGGGGCGAACGACGAAATGATCTCGTTTAAAGACGAAGGCGAGCAGGAGGACAAGACGGCCGAGAGCGTGTCCGCAGACAGGGACCTGGACGACGTCAAGTCGTCGTTGGTGAACGAGTCGGAGAACAACAGCAGCTCGTCGGATTCCGAGGTCAGTCCGAAGAGTTTAGGAAACAAAACCACGCTTATAAACCAACCCCTACGAGTTAAAAAAAAATCGTATCAGAACGACGAGAGAAAAACAAAAAAAACAAAAAACGTGTGTACTGAACCTGACGTACTGCGTAGCGTGCTAGTATGAGAGGTCCCAGGTTGCCATGGTGACCCACAACCGCTCCTGCTTAGCTTAGCACGCTAATGTGGGTTTGGTTTAAAAGCTTTAGATTAGTGTGTGTGTGTGAGCGAGAGAAAAAGAGTGTGTGTGTGTGTGTGTGTGTGTGATAGAAGTGTTTCATATCTTTTCCAGCCGACCGAGAGACGCCCACAAGCTCGCTCCGAAGCCGAAAGTTATGAGAGAGCCCGAGAGTGTTTTACTGAAGGTAATGTTCGTGTTGTTGTTGTGCTTTATTTCACTCTAAAAGCTTCGCTAACATTTTTTCCCCACGCCGCCATTTGGCTCTAATTCTTTCCCCCGGTCTTCGTTTTCCTCTTAAAACAGCGCTGAGGAGGCAACAAGATGGAGGAGGGTTGTTTAAGAGCCCTCACTACCCAGGTTACCCGTTCATCATGCTCCCTGATCTGACCAGCCCTTATTTACCCAACGGGGCTCTGTCTCCTACAGCCAGGACTGTGAGTACACACACACACACACACTCTCTCACACGCGCTCCATGTCAACGCCGTGCACTTTTAATGAGCCCACAGCACACACCTCTAATGGCCCGTGTTACTGTGTTACAGCAGTGGTCATGTTTTATTTTTATTTGTTTTCTCCTCGTCCCAGAGCTCCTGCTGAGCTTTAGTGCTCTGTTTGAGCTTCATGTGGAATATAAAGTTCACCCGTGAGCACCAGGTTTACGTTACGGCACCGAGTCGGCCGTATTCGTTTGACCCGTGTGTCCTAAATGAATTTTCGGGGTCACCTCGAGCTCCCGGACCGGGAGGACGGACGGTAGCCGTGTCTGATGTGTACGTACGGAGCGACGGCTTTGAGCTTTGTCTGGAAACCAAATAGTCTGTTAGTGGGTCATGTGACTAACACATTTCCATACTGTATATGTGCAACAAACTTGGTAAACACACCTAAAACCCTCAGAGAGCGTCACGTCTCTGACACGTAGCTTCTTATTGGTTGTCTAAATTTTGTTCTGCGTTTTTTTTTTTTTTTTAGTTTGTTTGTTTTTTTAAAGGTATTGTTTTAGTTTTGGAGCCGAGCGAAAACAGCAGGATGACATATAACGCAATCTTTTACCGACTTGTCACTTCGGACAGGTTTTATATATATATACGTGTGTGTGTGTGTGTGTGTGTGTGTGTGTGTCCTGCATTTCTTTATACAAGGTACAATATGATGTAATCATTCCCCACACATGCTTTCACAGTTTGTTGAAAGAAAACAAAAATCTGACATGACAAAAATCTCAGTGATTCCAGACCTTGCGATTAGATCCCTAACACAACCACATGTGAAACTAATCCAGCCTGAATAAGGCTTAAGTCTAAGTTTGATTAATGCACCAGCAAACAAAAGCCCTAAACGTATTTACTTGGAGCGTGTGGTATTCACAGGCCTGTGTGTGTGTGTGTGTGTGTGTGTGTTATGACTTCATGTTTTATATCCAGAGAGATTTAGTGACAGGACGTCGTCCCGGTCCTCGCCGTGCTGGTGCCAGTCTTTGTCTCACTGTGTCTTGTGCTTGGCTGTCATCCTCATGTTTGTGTGTGAAATGCTTGGGGGATAGAGCTAACACCATACCAAGCACACTTCCAATCAGAGCTGCCTGACGTTTGCCAGCAATTAAGTGTCCCGAGTTTGCTTGTTTTTCCCGAACGAAAATTAAATTAAGAGGAAGGCGAGAGACCGAAAGGTGAATTTCCCTCCGCAGTCAGATACACCGACACGTCCAGAAAACGGGCTTCGTGTCGGAGTCTCTGTGCTTAAGAAGCGTTTTTAAAAAAAAAAAAAAAAAAAAGCCGTGTGTGTGTGTGTTGTGTAGATTAATCTTAGCCCTGCCCACAACTCTTCTTATATTAAATCCTTTAGGTATTTTTGTGCTTGTGTGGTGACCAACTGAGGAAGAAAAAAAAAAAGAGAGTCTAGATTTTTTTTCCTGGTGCCAACGCTGTTTTTGTCTCGTGTAAGGCGTCAGGTTCTGGATGTTTGTGAAACCTCAGATGCCTCATTTGTTCGAGTTTAGCGGCGTGTTCTGGGAAAGTTGACCAGCCCTTTTTTAGCTCGTGCACTGGCTTCTTTCGGTGTCGCTCGCAAAAGAACTCAGCGGGTATTCATGTCAGGAGAAAGACAAGTTTAGACCTCTGCAAAAGTGAAGCTGGCTTACTTTTTTCTCCTTCTTTCTTTCTTTTCTTTTTTTTCCTTTTTTCAACGTAAACTGAAAAACATTTCTTCTAAATCTCTGGGTTTCGCCTCTATTTATTCCAAACCCACAAATCCCTCTCCTTGCTTTGAATCCCAAATGTGTTTTGACTGAATTTGACTGAAAAGTAGCACAAACCCCCTGTCCCTCTTCTTCTTTTTGCCAAACTTCTCCAGTTTTTTTCCCCCTCCTCTCTCTCTCTCTCTCTCTCTCTCTCTCTCTCTCTCTCTCTCTCTCTCTCTCTCTCTCTCTCTCTCTCTCTCTCTCTCTCTCTCTCTCCCCCTCTCTCGTCCTCTCCATTCAATTACCGAGGCGTTAGGCCAGCATTGTTATTCAGAGGGGGTGCTTGATGGCTTCATTGCGCCTCTCCGTAGGCCCTCATTAGCGTAATGGCCTCTCCTTACGCACTAGGTGCATACCTTTGCAGAGATCCTCTTTTGTTTCTTAGCATATACAAGGCTTTTTTGTAATCTCCATCAGCACATCTTCTCTCTTCTCCCTCCTCCTTCTCCCCGTTCCTCCATTTCCATACTCCTCTAATAGCGCCAGCTTCTTCGTACTCGAGACCAAGTTTAGCTCGAATTTGTCTTCAGACGGTTTTATAGGTTTTTATCTCCGCTGTTTTGCATAGCTGTTAGACACGTTCGTGAACTTAGATCAGACATCGCAACGGTGTTCGGGGAGGCGCTCGTGTTTTTCTCCACTGATTAAATCGATTAGGAATTCTTTTTAACAGCACACACACACACACACACACACACACATTGCGTAAGTAAGTAGTCTGATACACAAATTGTGCCAAGACTTGTGTGTGAACTTATCAGATTTAGCCTAAAGTGTAAGTCAGCGGGACGTGTACACGTGTGCGAGGCAGACGAGCTCAGCCTGTCAATCGACACCTTTTCCGTCTGAACCGTGGCTCAGCCGCTCGAGCGGAAGGCATTCTTTGCATAGTTACACACCGGTCTTAAGCCGTGGCCTTCGCAGCACTGTACCAGACGCAGCTGTCAGAATCTCCCCAGGACCTTTCCAAACGAACCGACGGAGGTCCCACGTTCGTCCGCATCTCAATCATCCACCTCCTCCGACGCAAACTGCCGAGTTTGGAAACAAACGCACAAATACGCATCCTGTTTGCCAGGAGGATAAGCATTTAGTCCTCGCTTACACCCCCCCCCCCCCCACCCCCCGTCCCACCTCGTCTGGAATGCAAGTAAGCGCTCATGCTGTTCTCGCAGCTCATCCCGAGACGTCAGGACGAGATTTGTGATGGTTGACAGGCAGAGGGATTTTTATTTATTTATTTATTTGTTTGCGAACCTGGAGTCTGAGGGCAGCGCAACATTCCAGCGCATTTACAAGCAGCACGAATCTTAGCACGCGAATCCGAATCAAACACCAGCGAATCGTAGGGCACGCTGACGAACCCCCCGTCGTGTTCCACGTCACACCAAGGACAGGAAGTGGAGGGGCTTAGTGCAGGTAATTAATTAATCTATCATGGCTGCCAACGACAGCGTCTAACCTCCAAATTTCCTGGGACAAAGTGTCACTTAGAGAAAAACACACATGTAATGAACCCAGGACAAAACCTTTTTTTTTTTTTTTTAGACTCGAGCCAAGAAAAGAATCCGAATGTAGAGAGGCAGAAGTAAACATGATCTTTTCCAGATCTTTCTCTAGATCTCTTTTGTAATTAGCGTCTTTTCTTACAGATTCTTGTCCTTTTTCAGGGTTAAACTTAGAGCCGATGCAGAACTTTTCCAGACACAGTACACACAATACGTCAAATAGTTATTATTCGCTTTTCCCCAAGAACGGCAAGAGCTTCACGTCTCGTTTTTAACAGTCAAGACGCCTCGGAGGTTTACAGACGTGAGCAGCATATGAAATAAGAGAGCGGGAGG
>NC_083470.1:25497621-25502621 GCF_030014155.1 Tachysurus vachellii | reverse complement strand
CGAACCTAGCTCATGTTTCTCTCTCCCTCTCTCTCCCTTTCTTTCTCCCGCTCCCTCTCTTTCTCTCTCCCCTCTCCCCCCCTCTCTTTCTCCCCATATGATGACCAACGCAGCACGATTAAACACTCCTGTCTAACACTTTTTTCCCCTTTAGTCATATGTGGCCACTTGGCTCAGATTACGCTACAGAGTTCTGCGCTCTGATTGGTCAGAACAGTGAGGTCACGTGTGTTTATAGCTGCCATAACGTACACGAGAACACGAACTCGCTTGTGCTGACACGAAGTAAAAGAAATAAGCAAATAAATAAAACCCTTTAATGGAAAATCTGCGTGCTGATGTTGATGCACTTCAGCAGCATCTGTTTGTTGGTCTCTCACTGCAGTGATAACTTTAGTAATAATAATGTAATAAATGTGAAAATCGATCCATCAGAGATGAGTTTAAAGCTTTGATCCTGTCGTGTTTTATGTCAGGATGTCAGCGTCTGTCCAGGTGGAGCTGAGCTCAGGTACGCAGATGGCGTTCTGACTCCGATACGTCACACGATCGCCGCGAGCCTCCTTTTCTTCTGCATGTTTTCATGACGTAACAATTTATTAATCACGATTTAGATTTTTTCCGCTTGATCATAAATAAACCCGAACGATTCCTGTGTGAGAGGTCGTGAGACTCGGAGACTTTCTGTGACCCGTACAGCGCCGTCCAGGTGTGGTTGTGCCACACACACACACACACACACACACACACACACCCCTGTTTGCTTCTGTCATTGTACTCCTGAGCCTTCCTGTTTGCTCTGCTACGCCTGAAGGACTCAGGATTTTAGGCCCAGTGCTGAAGGAACAAAAAAAAAAAGTCAGCGCAGTGTGTAATAAACAGACGTTCAGATAATCAGTATGATTTAATATCTGGTGATATTCAGAAAGCAGAGTGCTCGTTTTTTTTTTATCAGCGCAGGCCCTGTGGCTGGTGGTGTGTGTGATGTCACCCACTACTCCGTCGTCCTTCTGGCCCTTTACGTCTCTTTGGTTTTTATGTGGAAAATATCGAGTCCGTGTGTTTTGTAAGGTGTCGGTCAGAACATGAGGCTTGAACAGATTTACCGAGAAGCCCGAGGCCCTCGGAGCTGGAACTCAGTCACAGCAGCTCTGCGTGAGCCATCCAGAATTTCCCGGCGCTGCCAGAGTGTCCCACATTTGGAAATACTCATGTGGAGTGTGTGAGAGAGAGAGGGGGGGAGAGAGAGAGAGAGGGAAAAGGGGAGAGGGACAGAGGGAGGCTCCAGGCATACACAATGTGGATAGTGAGGGAGGACGAGACGCACAGAGACACACACACACGCACAGAGAGACACGCACAGAGAGACACGCACAGAGAGACACGCACACACACACGGACACACACGGACAGAGAGACACGTACACAGAGACACACACACACACACAGAGACACACACAGAGAGACACACACACACACACACAGAGACACACACAGAGAGACACACACACAGAGACAAACACAGACACACACATGCTCGTTTCAGAAATCTAGTTTCTACCCTTGTGTAAATTCTCTGTTCAAACCAACAGCTTTTTAGCTTTTAAAAAAAATCTCCATACATGACTTGTATTTTTTACTTCATTCGAACGAACGCCGCTGACATGAACGTCTTTGTCACAATCCGTTTCCCACAATTACTTTGTTCTGCACGGACAACATTTTCTAACTCTTTTCCGTCTACACGAGCACTAAACGTTTTTGTGCTCGCACCAGATTTGAAGATGCTCTCGTGAGCACAGCAGCCCAGTAAACTGTGACTTTAGGACCAGGACAAAAACACCAACGTGCTCCGAACCTGTGGAGTGACGAGGAACATGTGGAGCTGCTGCTTATCGCATCCCCAAGAGACGTTTATCATGGTTAAATTGTCCTGTACGTGTTTGCAGTGTCCTAAAACGTTAATAACACACGGGGTTTCTGGTCAACACAAATAACCCTTAAAAGTTTGTGGGGGGGTTTTTTTTAAGCCTTTTTTAGTGTCCGTGACTTAAAATGGCGTTTTTGGAATCTACGCTTTGAGAAATGTGTGTACGTTTGTGTACGAGGTCGAGTGAGTCTGAGCAGGCAGGGCTGGAGATCTGGGCCTCACACACACGCACACACACACACACTAAGCCATCTATAGACAGCTGTGGGACGAGGGGGGAAGGTGTGTGTGTGTGTGTGTGTGTGTGTGTGTGTAGGAGTGGGTGGGTTTGTGTCAGTGGGGGCTGTGGAGTGAACACAATCACTGCTCTGTTTTCATAAGACTTGTGGTATGTGTGAGCAGAAACAAATGTGTTTAATTTAGCCCTCTTTTCTGTTCCTTCCACCCCTCCTCTCTCTCTCTCTCTGTGTGTCTCTCTCTCTCTCTCTCTCTCTCTCTCTCTCTGAAAGGTCTAGTTTAAATGGTGGCTCTCTTAACACAAGCTCTTATTGAAGGCCTGGCGCTCACTCAGCAGCACCAGATCAAATTTACTCTCAGGCAAATATTTATTTTCTCTTTTTCAGCCAGTCAAAGGCGGGGTTTGACTTCTCTCTCTCTCTCTCTGTCCCTCTCTCTTTCTCTCTCTCTCTCTCTCTCCTCCCGCTCTCTCTCTCTCCCCTAAAGTTTACAAGTGATTATTATGCCAACGGGTGAGGTGGGCCGTCTAGTTGCCAGTGGTAACCCCATAACCAATGCAGCCCATAATTATCAGGAGTGACTCGTCACATGATCGTAAATGCGAATTCCAGGTTTTTTTTTTTTTGTTTTTTTTGTCCTGTGTTTTTTGTTTCTTTGCCTCTTTACCAGAATATGAGTTCTTTATGAGAATTCACTCTGCTAATAGCATGACTCTGTAATAGCTTAAGCAGTGAACACACACACACACACACACACACACACACACACACACACACACACACACACACACACGTTAATGGTATCCCACTGTTGAGGTTTTACAGCAAGCATCCAGTCAGCCATTTCACAGCTAGCCACAGTGTCTGGTTTTTATTATTTAAAGGAAAAAAAGTTGGCTAATTGCTCGGTAATTCGTTCGCCCGCTTCGGCCGTAAAGGACTCTGCAGCTCAGAGAGAGAGAGAGAGAGAGAGAGAGAGAGAGATTGGACTAAAAGGGGGGAGGAGGTGGTGGTGTAATCAGATATCCAGGTACTGAGGAACCTCACAGTGGCCTGGTAATTGACTTAAACAGTATGACCAGCTTTCCTCTGCCTCAGGAGAATCTCTCTCTCTCTCACACACACACACACACACACACCCCATCTACTGCTGCTTCTAATTACGCGCAAGGTTTCACTTCAACTGTTGTTTTCTGCAACACAATAGCTCACTTATTGTATAGACCAACCTTTTAGCTGAGTGCTCAATCTGTCCGTTTATCTATCTGTCTCTCTCTCGGTTTATGAATATCTCTCTACTTTTTTTTGTCTCTCACACTGTCTCTCTCTCCTGTCTCTAACTCTGTCCTTCCTCCCTTGAGCCTCTCTCTCTCTCTCTCTCTCTCTCTCACTCACACTCTCTCTCTCTCTCTCTCTCTCTCTCTGCATGCGTTTCTCATGCAGCTGAAACAGGATTAGGACAGCACTGTTCCTCAAGAGGAAGTCGTAGATCAGGATCATGTCATGGCCAGATTTCAGCCGTGACTCGGACGAGCGTGACAGCCGTGACAAAAAGGCGTCCGGCTCCATTTTAGGCTTAGTTCCACAAAGACACGAGGGAACGGAGGGAACGCTTTTAACCTGTTAGTGCTTCTTAGGCCACGGGGTGCACAAACTTTTCTACATGCCTAGGAACTTATGCCACGACCCCGGAGTCATCAGATATTACACAAGTTCGTCAGACTCGTTAAAGCCGATTCATTCTGAGTGACTCATCAGCTAGAGTTAAGCATAATGACTGTTAAAGAAAGACGTTGTTCACGCCGGTTATTTCATCGTTATAGCTTTTAGGCCTTGAGGAACTTACTGAATTGTGTACAGACATGAAAAAAGTCGCACAGACACAGGGACTTGTGGGGGAACTCGAGTAACGTCTTCGTCTGTGCCGAGGCTTGTGTATTTTTGCAGCGTTTTTTAAGAACAGAAAAGTCACTTTACAGTTTTTCCTGCTAACCACAACACGTTTTCTTTGGCTGACGCGAAGATATTTATTTCGACTTTTACGGCCCGCCGTACGTCGCTCATTTTGACGCCGCAATATTTTCATGCTCTTTGCTTTCCTTTATTCGCACTCGCTCTTTAAGTGTAGAGCGAAAACTTAAGCTGTCAAGTATTTAAAAACAAATCACACACACACACACTCACGCTCACACACGCTCACACACTCCTCTTCCCAGCTCTCACCCCAAACCCTCTCCACTAAGAGCTCTATTGTGCATTAAGAGGCCTACGAGCCTGTCCTGAAAAAAGGGTCGGGTTGCCACGGAGACCGGTGCACTCTGTCAGGTCGACCTTTAACCCTGGTTTTTAGGGCTGTCAGGCGGTGAATGGGAGAGCCGCGAGGCCGTACGGGTCATGCCGGAAAACACTTAAATTTGCAGTGTCCACACAGTAAACGATGAGGCGCGCAGTTCAGATACACGCACAGGAGTTCAGGCGCCTCGCCGGGAGATTTTATGCCAAGCCAAACGTGCACCGGAGCCGGGAGCGCAAACAAGACGCCGCTTTTCGCCCTCTTTTTTTTTTTTTGCCTCCTGAGATTGTCTCGACTGGCTGTAAACAGCTCACCAGCCAAAACAAACAATCCTTTGCCTCGAGCAGATCCGCTAATATGTGGAGAGGTTTGCTAAGTCGCCGACGATGAGACGTGGGCGTGTGAACCGTTCGGAGTTCAGGACAGGTGCGTCTGCACGAGCGTTGTTGTCTGTGCGCCTGAAATCACGGCGCTGTAAGTGAGCATGATGTCTGCAGGGTTTGGCTGGTCGTCATGATCGCCTCCCTGTAATTACAGCCCT
>NC_083470.1:25490121-25492621 GCF_030014155.1 Tachysurus vachellii | reverse complement strand
ATCATCTGATACCAGTCATCATTAGACACTGAGATTATCGGAGTCAGATAAAAAAAATGCCGTAAACAAAAGTGAGTTTCACGATGCGAGTACATACGGGGTGTGTGAACGCGGGTTCGTTTCGCACTAACGTCGCTCACATTAGATTGTTTTCTGTTCTTGTTCCATAGTATCTGCAGATGAAATGGCCGCTGTTGGACGTGCCAAGCTCAGCAGCGCTGAAGGACTCCAGATCACCTACACCGGGACATTTGGTACGTACACACACACACACACACACACACACACACACACACACCTGTCGTGTTCACATGAAATACGAAACACGTACACACCAAATCTAATCCAGCACCATAAATATAAATACATATCATCTACATATCAAAAATAAAAGTGTGTGTATCACGTGACCTTCCGGAGGGTTCTTAAAGCTCCATGAAACCGGAGACTCATCCATGCAGTGCGAAGGCAAACCTTCTGACCAATCAGAATCCAGAATTCCCTGTGATTTTATTGGTGAAAGGTACATTAGGTAGTCAGCGTCAGGTCTCTAGCGCTAATGTACATTAGGTTTACAAATGTATTTATACTTGAGCCTATAGTTCAGTCCCTGCACATGTTCTCAGATCTTCTGCCCCAACATGTACAGTGGCCCAAAAGCCGTGCAGTACAACGTCCTGTATGAGTAGGTGTGTGTGTGTGTGTGTGTGTGTGTGTGTGTGTGTGTGTGTGTGTGTGTGTGTGTGTGTGTGTGTGTGTGTGTGTGTGTGTGTGTGTGTGTGTATGTTGGCAAGACATTTTCAACCAGGTTTCTTCAGAGGTGTAGATTTATCGCCTTCACTGCAAACCGAAAACAGAACTTAAATGTTCAGATTATTGATGCGATGTTTGTCTCTCTCCACTTCAGTGGTGAGCGTCACAGAGCCGTGATTCTGTTCTTAACGAATTGCTCACGAGGATCGGATCGTTTCGTCTGATAACGTAGCGCCGCGTTTGAGTTCTCTCACACTGTGTGTGTGTGTGCTTGTGCGTTGTAATGAAACCCGAGTTCTAGGTAGTAAAACCGGTTTGAAGATGAGGGCAGTGTGAGATAAGAACTCTGTGGTTATAGACAAAAGCACGGTGTGATAAACAGTCAACCACACACACACGCGCACACACACACACGGTATCATGTTCCCATTCCACAGTGTAGCACTGAGCCTGTTTTTACATCTTCATTTGGAGCCGGACGATACGACACAGTCATATCCATAACGCAACAAATGGGCTCATGATTCACGTCTGTGACACTCCGCAAGTTTTCTCATGTGTGCGATAGCAAAAATATCGTTATAGGATATTTGCGTTCACACGAAGACATAAAGACGTGTTTGTGTGTGTGTGTGTTACCCATGTGTACAGGTCTTCGTAGGATTTATATAGACGTATCGGGACGTGTATATTTTACGCGTCATGCTACAAATCCATCGGACTCAAATTTTTAACTGAAGGAAACAGTAAACATCTAACAGGTTCACACGGTGCAATAAATACCTTAAAGTCCCTAAATTAAAACCTCGTCACTTCACAGTAAACTTATTTAGACCATGGTTCGGCTCTTCGTTTGACCACACGGTGAAGTACCCAGAGACCTGGGTAGTCTTAGGGAGCCTGAATCAGTCTGAGATTTCATTTCTGTGTCTCCCAGTCATGTGCTCGTGTGTGTGTGTGTGTGTGTGTGTGTGTGTGTGTGTCCGAGAAAAAGAACGTCCTTAAAATCATCCGTCACAAATCCGATTCCAATTATTCACAGCTGCTCGACCCGAGGTTCACCCCCTCACAGCACCGTGAGATCGGCTCTGAACACAGTGCCATCTTTGTTGGGTCGAGCCACTGCACTTTTACTGCCTTAATCTCATGTCTAATGTTATATCGTGCAGCATCACAAGCGCAGGAGAAGACACAAGGAACTATCAGTCACGTTAGAGCTGTCTGATGAATGGAGCGTATTGAGGGTTCGGTGCTCAGCCTGTGGGTTTGTCTCTGTTTTTATGGGGAGAGAGACAAGACAGAGAGAGAGAGAGACACACGACAGAGACAGAGAGAGAGACACGACAGAGAGAGAGAGAGAGAGAGAGACACGACAGAGAGAGAGAGAGAGACACGACAGAGAGAGAGAGAGAGAGAGAGAGACACGACAGAGAGAGAGAGAGAGACACGACAGAGAGAGAGAGAGAGACACGACAGAGAGAGAGAGAGAGAGACACGACAGAGAGAGAGAGAGAGACACGACAGAGAGAGAGAGAGAGACACGACAGAGAGAGAGAGACACGACAGAGAGAGAGAGAGACACGACAGAGAGAGAGAGAGACACGACAGAGAGAGAGAGAGAGACAGAGAGAGACACGACAGAGAGAGAGAGAGAGAGAGAGACACGACAGAGAGAGAGAGACACGACAGAGAGAGAGAGAGACACGACAGAGAGAGAGAGAGAGAGACACGACAGAGAGAGAGAGAG
>NC_083470.1:25465121-25480121 GCF_030014155.1 Tachysurus vachellii | reverse complement strand
AGCGTATGAAGTGCAGTGCTAGCGCAGGCAGGTACGAAGCAGCCTCCATCACTCCACCCTTTCATCCACACGTGTATACACACACACACGTCATAAACGCCACCCGCATCCTGTCCGGTGTCCCGTCTTTGTCCTCGTTGTCACCGTGTTCGTTCTGGGGCGTCCCCGACGTTCTGACCGAGCTTCATTCCGTGTTGTTGGCGTGCTGTCGAGGCAGTGTTTATCTGACTCGTCATCAGTCGAGTCGAGTCACATCGCAGGATCACTACAGACTCACTCCGTGTCCCTCAGAGCTCTTCATCCGTTTCTTTTGCGTCCGAGTTTCCGTGTCGCACCGTATTTTCCAGACTCCTGATACATTTATACGATGTGCCGAAGAGTTGCTTATTAAAAAACAATGTGGTGTTTATAGTTTTTTTTTGTTTGTTTATTTATTGTTCTAGTTCATGTCTGAGAAGCAGGTTGTTAGTTACAGCAAAGTTACACACTTACTTTAATCTGTTTACATTAATGTTTACATTAATCTGTTCTATCTGTTACTATAGAAACCATAAGGATGTAGGTCTAACTGTGAAGTGTGGAAAATACGGTGATGGTGAAGTGTAAAGTAATCCGTGTCCTGCGTGTTAAACGGTGTTTCTCTGCTCCTGACTGCAGATTACTCAGCGCGGAATAAGAAGCCTTGTGTGCAGTACCTCCCTCAGGAGAAGATGATTGACAGCCCAGCGTCCTCTCACGGCAGCATGCTGGACTCCCCGGCCACGCCCTCCGCCGCCCTGGCGTCGCCCGCCGCGCCCGCCCCTACTCACTCTGAGCAGGCCCAGCCGCTGTCTCTCACCACCAAACCAGACCGCCACCACCCTCACTTCTCTCTGATCTCCAAGCCTTCCTCATCCTCCTCATCCTCGTCCTCCTCTTCTGCTTCCACTTCCTCCTCTCACCCCAGCATCTCTCTCGCCATCAGCTCCTCAGGCAGCCATTCGACCCCGACTCTCCTCTCTCGACCAATCCCCTTCACCTCCCTGCACCACTCCCTCTTGTCCCCGCCTTCGCCGTTCCACCAGGCCGCCCTGCACTCCCATCATGCCCTGTTCCAGACACAGCCGCTCTCCTTGGTAACCAAATCAGCTGACTGAGCCTGCGGAAACATCGCTCTCTCTCGCGCTCTCTCTCTCTCTCTCTCTCTCTTTCTGCTTTACACATGCTGTACATTGCTTTTTTTGTTGTTTATTTTATTTTTATTTTTTTTAAACCTTTCCTCCCCAACATAGACGTCAGGTTAATTTTTTTGATAAGCGAAAAGTAAATGAAATATTATTGGTCAATATTTGATCACCTGCTTTTCTGTGTCTCTCTCTATGAAAGTGTATTTTTTTGTAAAGTCTACTTTGGAACTGGTTTCTTATTTGATACAGTTATTCAAGAAAATCTCATTGTATAAAGTTATTACTTGTATTAAAAACTTCTTTAATAAGACAAGAAGGAACAAAAAAAAATTCTTAAAAGCTTACATGTAATTAACGGTAGTTTTGAAGTTTAATTCATAGTACAGGCCGGTTATTAGTGCGGCCTTTGAGACTACCCCAGTTTTGAAGTGTGTGAACTTGATAAATAAAACTTGTAAATTGTTTCTAGAACTCTGAAGACTGCTGGCTTTTTTTCCCCTCTGTTTTTTGAACGATATTATTTATTTCAAACCACGTCTGGGTCCTTTACCGAATCTAACGAAGCAGCAGCAGCTCCGTTCACGCGCAGGTTCGAACGTACTGTAACAGCGCACGAGCGCGGAGACTCGGACAAGGAGAACCGAATCGTTTCTTATTAAACACGTACATAAAGGAGCCTCCGGTTGTCGGCGCTTCTACGATCAGTCAAGTGCGAAGCTGTATAACTTTTAGTTTTATTACCACAAAGAGAGGCTGGTGATGGAAAGACTGTCCTTGATGTGGTTAAAGAGGAAATAACCAGCCTGCAGAAGTAACTCCGCTTCGTTGGAGAGGACGAGAGGAACGAAGCCCACGTTATTTTTGCTGAATGGGACTCGAGTGTCTCCTTTATTTCACGTTGTACAGCACCGTCACCTGTCGCTAGCCACCACACACACACACACGCACACACACATATACATACACACATATACACACACACAGGGTCAAACCTTTATCTTCACGTTCATCTGCTTGCGTCTCATCTTTAACATTTGTAAGTCGAATCCTAGTGACTTTGATCTCTTGTGAATTTAATTTATACTCAAAGCAGATACGACTTTTTTTATTTTTTATTTAATAACAGCTTTTGCTCCAAAATAAAAATCCGAAGGACGAAAGCAGAAAGGAGGCGTCAGGCTCGAGCTCTGAAAAGAGTCGCGTACCTTTTTAGAGCTAAATAAAAAAAGAACCTTGCAACTTAAGGACATTTTTTTTTTTAAAGATTAAATGATTTTTTTTTTTTTTAAACGAAGCGTGACGAGCAGAAGACGGCAGAAAGATTCGGCGTGTCAGTGGGTTCACGTTTACACCAGTAACGTGATCACGTGGGATAAATCTATCTACGAGAGATTATAGACATCTGTTGTTTCAGTTTGTACTATTACGCTTATTCTATATACCTGATTATAGAGTGGTGTGTGTGTGTGTGTGTGTGTGTGTGTGATGTGGAGGATGTTTTGGAAAAGACGCTACCTGGATAAATAAAGGTTAAATGCTGAGAAATCAATTAAAATCCTGGGAATAAATAAATCAAATGTAGAAGAGGAGAAATTCTCCAGAATTTAAGATTAAATTCAGAAAGAAATTACAGGTGTAAAAGAAATGAATCAGAATGTAATATAATCCATATGATTTATATATATATAAAAGAAATTCTGAAAAAAAAATGCCATGTTAATATTAAAAGTCCACGTGTGAAATAAACATTTACACCTGTAAATATGAGGGTTCATGTTCCTGTTAGTTTTCTGTTTGTTTTTTTTTTTTTTTAACTTAATCTGGATATTTGGAAGGATTTAAATCTTTAATGGTTTAAACCTCACTGGAAAATAAACAGCTGCGCCAGAGCAACAAAATTTCCTGCCAAAAAGTAAACACAAATAAAAAATAATAGACATCTGTTCCTTCCTGGAATGTAGAGTCCCATAACAACAAGCGAAAAAGCAGGTCAGTGAGTCTCTCTCTCTCTCTCTCTCTCTCTCTCTCTCTCTCTCTCTCTCTTTTCTCCCTCCATCTCTCTCTCTCTCCCTCAATCTCTCTCTCTCTCTCTCTCTCTCTCTCTCTCTCTGTCTCTCTCTCTCTGTCTCTCTTTTACTGCATCTTTCCTTCGTGTCTGTGGCTCAACGTGATGGTAATCGCATGGAGCTCCCGGGACCTCATTAGGATTTTCAATTAATGGAAAACACCACAACGTTTCGGGTTCCTCAGGTTCCTCGTTTTTTTTTTGTAAGGAATTCTGGATATGAGGGAGGCGGTGGTGTTGGGTGGTGTTGAGTGGTGTTGGGGATGGTGCTATCGCTTCCTAAGTGCTGTGAGCGGGGCAGATGCAGCACACACACCACTTTATGTGCAAAACGAACCTGGGGTTCAAATCAGTCCCATGATTATTTCACTCATCATCATCACCATCATCATCATCACTTTTTATGTGATTTCATGTATTATTTTTTTTTTTTACAAGGAACAAATCACTGAGGACAAAAGAAATCACCAAAAACAAATGAATCATTTATTTTTCCATAATGTGATTTTTTTTCCTTATAATTATTCAATAAGAACGTTTATTCTTTTTTACCCACAATTCATTATTTTCATGTTTTTTCAGCAATTCATTTAATTTCACAAAAGATCATTATTCAAAAAATATTCAGTAAATGATAAACATTGTTTGATTTTTTGAGTTTTTGACTCCAACATTCGTCTAACTTTTTCCCTATACGATCCCACCATATTTCGGGTATTCTTGTTCACGTGCAATTATTTTAGGGAATAACGTGCTTTAGTAATCCACACGTCCCTCACGTGTGCTCACGTCGCGGTCACATATGATGAAATTTAAAGGAAGGTGCAAAGAAAAAAAAAGATGCAATGCAATATGAGATTTTGGTGTGGCTAATGGATTTTGGAGTGCGTGTAAGTGTGTGTGTGTGTGTGTGTGTGTGTGTGTGTGTGTGTGTTGGAAGCTAATAATCCTGGTCCACATTCTCTCCACCATCATCCCTAAAACATTTTACCCATATTATTCATACGAGCTTTTCCTGACTCTACATAATTAGCTCCGGTTGTTGTGTATCAATAAGATCCAGGATGTGGATGTGTGTGTGTGTGTGTGTGAGAGAGAGAGAGAGAGAGAGACTAAGATGGTGTGTGTGTGTGTGAGAGAGAGAGAGAGAGAGTAAGATGGTGTGTGTGTGTGTGTGTGTGTGTGTGTGTGTTTGGGGGTGGAGGGGGGTGGAGATGATACCAGATAGACAGGCTGACACCTACTGAGTGCTCATTTCCCTCTTTGCCCTCGGGTGAGGTACACACCTGTCAGTCACACACACACACACACACACACACACACACACACACACATATATATATATACACGCTGTGTGTTTTCTTTTGCTCAAGAGTCATTAAGAAGGGCAGGATTCTGCCTTGCATCATCTCAGGCTAGGCTGCTTTCTCTCTCTCTCTCTCTCTCTCTCTCTCTCTCTCTCTCTCTCTCTCTCTCTCCCTCTCTCTCTCTCTCCTTCGGGGGCTCTCTGCGTCTGCGAGTGCCCTGAGCTCCACATCCTGATCCATCAGCCAAATTAAAGCTAATGAGTTGTCAGAGAAACCCTAGGCCTGAGAAACACTGGTCTATTCTCTGTACACCACAACACACACACACACACACACACGGTCGTAAACAGCGCTGCAGAAAGTGTATGTGAGTGACTTTAATATGTTGAAGGGCCAGGCTGGAGAGAGGCCTAGACCCTGATTATTTTCCCTTGGCCTGTTTTCTTTCTTCGACAGAGCTCTAGTTAGAGCGAGCACCTCAGCATCATTAACTCTGAGCTTCTTCCTTCACGTCGCCGGATTCAGACTCTCTGCACTGAAACGCAGCACGTCTGCATTATGTATCTGTGAAATTATTCCGGGATGTTTTCAAGCTCCTACATTTCAAATAATATTCTAGAAAGAAATCCACCGATGCAGCAAACACCCAGGACGGGAATTAACATGTGGAACGATAAAATGGAGGTGTAAAAGTCTCAGGAACATCAAAACACTTCCTCGGTTTGTTGCAGCGTCTCTGCGTCTAAGCACGAATCACACTGACCCGACACGTGGCTCGAAGCAATGCGTTTAACCGCTGATGGAAAATTTAACATTACTATGATTTTGCCTCATTTTTTTTTAAACAAATCCAATAGTGTTTTTAATTACACTTTAATTTTTAATCACTGATTTTATCATGAAATCTGCTGCAAGATAAAGACACACACTGATTAAACTCTCTCGAAGGAAATTAGTTCTTAAACTGTGTAAAAAGTGTCACTTTATGGAAAAGTCGAGTACATTTTTGTGAACAAACAAAAAAGCTTCACGTCCGCTGAATTAAAACGTAAAATAAATGAGAAATATCCAAGATGTTGCCGCAAACTGTAAACACTGAGCACATGATAAGTTAGCTAACGACTGAGGTTAATCATTAAGCTATAACTCGCATTTATCAGTTAGGTTTTGTATATAATGACAGCGTGAAGGAGACAGATGAGACAGAAAGTTGTAGAACGTCAACATTTACCTCAGATATGTTGATAAATTAATGACAAAAGGCTCCTAACACAAAAAACAAGAGTGTAATTAGACTTAGCATGGAGTCCTAGGTGTAAGTGTGGCGGTGATAGTTGTGCTGCACTCAGAGCTGTCAGGAAAAGCTATGAATAGCTCGATTTTGCTGAATGAATCATTTATAATAAATCTTTTCAAAAATATCTTGAACATAATGAAGTGTGATGATGTCGTAGCCTCTCAGAGGACTTGATTAGCCTAATGAACACTTTGGGCAGATTATTACAACGAGACCTGAGAGATCAATTGTCTACTTCATCAAATCCAGAAGTAAAGATAACACGCGTCATGATAACACACCACTCGTTATAGTACGACGCTTCGTCCAATAACTTAATCATTCCCACTATATCTGTGTTTCGCTCCAAGCTGCGATGTGACATCTGCCTGCTTGATGCAAGCTTGGAATTAATACATGTTAATTCTGCTCGTTAGAGGCTGCCGGCTCCGAGCCCAGCTTCTGCTCTTCACATTCTCTTTGATCCCAAGTTTCTTGCCAGGTTTTTACGGCTTTGATGCTTCTCGAGCGCTTCACATTGTCTGTACATTCCTCCAGTGTGACCATTAATATTAACACAAAAGAGCACCGTGGAGGGGTCACGAAGCACGGCGAATAAAACACGGTCGCTTTTAAGCTGTGAAGCCCAGCGGGTTGATTTTAGAGGCTGTTGAATCTCAGGTATTGTGTGACGAGAATGAAGAGCGAGTGTCATCTCGGGTTTTCTGTAAAGTGAGGCTGAAATCATGGTTCTTTGTCAGTTCTGCGCTCATCTCCGGGTCACTCAGAGGACTGCTTGAGAGAACTGACCCTTCAGGTGATGGTGGTGAAGGTTTCTGCTTAAAGAAGCAGTCTGTAATTTCGTGAGCACTAAGCATCAGTCTTTCCTTTCCCTCCACACCGTCCCTCATTTTCAGTTAAAATTACACGTTACCTTTTAAGGAAAACGTAGCCGCTCTGAGCAAGTCTGGATGAAGCTCATTTCTGAGCTGAAATTTTAGAAAGAAGC
Organism: Tachysurus vachellii; assembly: GCF_030014155.1. Lineage (NCBI taxonomy): Eukaryota > Metazoa > Chordata > Actinopteri > Siluriformes > Bagridae > Tachysurus > Tachysurus vachellii. Next base: position 25,473,298 of record NC_083470.1, on the reverse strand, counting down.
CTAAGTTAAAGAAACAAACTTTTGAAATGATAATAATGTGACTTGCTTTATTGTGTCTAGTGTCCTATAAGGATAGGCGGAAGTCGTGGCCTAATGGTTAGAGAGTCTGACTCCTAACCCTAAGGTTGTGGGTTCGAGTCTTGGGCCTCATAATAAACTAGCCTTACAGGAAGCTAGCCTTATAGAAAAGTATTCATTTAGAAGCTATTAGTGATTAGTAGCTTCTAAATGAATACTTTTCTATAAGGCTAGCTTCCTGTAAGGCTAGTTTATTATGAGGTCAGTTTTCTATATAGCTAGATATCTATATAACTTATAACGTGGCTAGCATCATAGTTGTCTTAATATCAGGTTTTATAGACGTATATTTCCCTATATGACTAGTTTTTCATTGGGCTAGATTCCTACATGACTAATAATGTGGCTAGTTTCCTATGTAGCTAGTTTCCTATATGAATAGAAATATGTCTAGTTCTCTATGTAGCTAGTTTCCTAATTAGCTCATTTCTTACATAGATAGTTTCCTTTATGTCTAATAATGTGACTAATGTTAACGTGACTAATAAAGTCTAATAGTTCACTATTAATATCTAAATATATTCCTTATTTATAATTTTAATAAAGAACAAGCATGTTAGAACCAGCAAACTGTTTCTATGAAGTAAAATGCAATTTGTATTTAAAGTAAAAGAAATATTAAATTAACACTAACATATTTAGTAAATAAATAAATAATGTATTATTATTATTATTATTATTATTATTATTATTATTATTATTATTATTATTATTATTACAGGAGGTCGAGCTGTTGCTTTAGTTGGTTTAAAGAATTTTCCTCCTGTGTGATTTACACCATCACTTCTCTCCAGTGGCTGATAGAAGCAAGCGACATTTCCCTGTCTGTCCACATCTCCGTCCTCGTCCGTGTCCTCCCTCCTCCACTTTAACCGATTGTTTCCTCTGCATCCTGTCAGCATCCTCCTCAGACTCTGTGAAATCAGGTAACACCCGGCCCCCTTGAGCCCAAGGATCCTCCTACTGCTGTATTTATACCTGTTTTGACCTCCAGGAAGGAAACGTTCATGTGGAACGAGACAAATCGCCTTCTGAACTAAATGTCAAACGCTATAATTAGACCATATTTAACGCTCGGATGCTGCCAGACTCCAACAGAAGGAGGACGTCACCTACGATTAACATGAACATAATTAACACCCTGTAATCAGGTGATAGAGATGAGTTCTAGATTCTGACTCGAGACTCATATACGTTTATCCTACATGTTGTTAACAAGTAACAGAAATCCATAGAAGTCATCAGAGATATTTGGTGAACATTTCTGCTAAACTGACTCGCTCTGTGACTTCCTGTCTGGAACGTTATTGTTGAAGTGCCGACGTCTCACAATCAGAATCCAATTATTTTATAGTCTGGTATCCCTTTCTTAGCTCTGCCTTCCAACTTTGTGCGAGTGTCTAATGTAAAATATCAATGATATAGTCATCTGTGTTCCTTTCTAAGCCCCCCCCCCCCCCCCCAAAAAAAAAAAAAATAAAAATGTAATGTGAAGAACAGAACAAGGAATTTTCAAAAATGTTCATAAAATAAATTAGATTTAAAGAAAGGTATCGTTCCTTTCTAAGCCCAGCTTGTCATAATCGTATTAGAAAAATTGCTGAATTTTGTTCAAATTGTCTATTTAACAGAGATGGGGACTCGAGTCATATGACTTGACTCGAGTCAGGCTTAAGTCGCAAATTTGAGACTTGAGACTTGCTTGACAAATATTAAAAAAAGACTCGACTTGACTTTGACTTGACATTCGCGACTTGAGACTTGACTCGGACTTGAGTTAAATGACTCAGAGATGGGGGACTCGACTTGACTTGAGTCAGACTTAAGTCGCAAATTTGAGACTTGAGACTTTCTTGACAAATATTAAAAAAAGACTCGACTTGACTTTGACTTGACATTCATGACTTAAGACTTACTTGTGACTTGCACATGTGTGACTTACTCCCACCTCTGAAATTTAATATGAAGACGTGTAGCTTAACTCGGTTCTGTGTTGAAATTTATGCACGTGTTTATGGAAAAGCATCGAAGACACAGTTCGGTACCGATCCTTTTTAAACTTACAGAAGTGCAGAAGTGTACAGGGAACTTTCTCATTTATCTAAATTGTAGATTAAAACATTACATATATTAAATGATGTTTCAAGTATATTAAAATGTGTGTTTATTTATTTGCATAACACTTTAGACATGCAAATTATTTATGGCCTTGCAGCTCCAGAGCAAAAAGTAAAGAAGCATGGATGGAGGGCAGCCATCTTGGATATTCATTTATTTATTTATTTATTTATTTATTTTTACAGATTATCATTCGTTCAAAGTTAGTTTTTAATCTTTTTTCAAATGTGAAAATGCATAATGTTTGTTTACATTAATTTAGGGTACCTTTTTTATTCGTAGTTTTATTTCTCCAGTTGAAAACTGAAGAGCAAAGTGTCAGATAGTCGACACGTCGTTGCTGATGGACCACGCTTGAGGCGTTTATATTTTAAGCTTTTCGGCATTTGCTTGTTTCTGAATATAGAAGAGTATATGTTACGCTGTGATTGCACAAACCCCCCTGTCTCCTTGATGAAACATATGTGGATGTCTGATGATAACAGCTTGAAGAATTGGAGATACATAAAGCGCTCGTGCTTTGTGATTAAAATTGAAGGAGGCATCTGTTTCCTCAAACACTTCACACCACATCGTTAATGTGTTTGGGTCATTTAGGACTTTGTAGGAGCTGTTTACTTGTTGTGTGTGTGTGTGTGTGTGTGTGTGTGTGTGTGTGTGTGTGTGTGTGTGTGTGTGCGTGTGTATTCTTAGTCTAAAACAAAGGCATAATAGTTGGTTGTATTGCTGTGGTCTGGGCGTCTTGCTTCACCACCAGTGATGGCTCCAAGAAGGGTCTTTCGACAGCCATGAATCGGAGTTTTGTTGTGTTGTAAGATTTTTTAGAAGAAAAAAAAAGATGAGTTACAGCTGCAAAACAAAATGTAGAAATTGAGGCTCAGTCACATTATTAGTCTGAAATGAAAGTCCAGAAAGTCCTCTATCACCCCCTGCTGTTTGCTGAATTCTTAACCACAGGACTAGAATGAATTATTAAATTCTATAATACCTGAAAAATTAACTGACTTTTATTAATACGACTAATACTATTAATATATATATATGTACGTATATATGTGTGTATATATATATATATATATATATATATATATATGAATCTGTCCTGTATACACACATCCATCACCATCTGGTTTGGTGCAGCAACTAAACAGGACAGGAACAGACTGCAACACACAGTAAAAACAGCAGAAAAAAAAACTGATGCCCCCCTGCCCATTCCCCAGGACTGGTACGACACAAGAACCAGAAACCGGGCAGGAAAAATCACCACTGTCCCTTCACACCCTGGACACAACCTCTTTCAGCTCCTCCATTCCGGCAGGTGCTACAGAGCTTTGTTTACCCAAACTGCCAGACACAGGAACAGTTTCTTTCCCCAGACAATCACCCTGATCAACAACTCACCATAATTATATTCACTGCTTCATATCTATAAGTACTGCATTATCAGAACTGTCAGTCATCACATCATCCGTATACGTTACACACACTACCGCTGGTGTATATTGTACAAAAGCATAATATTACACAATATTGTTATCTGCACTACCATGCGCTTCTCACACTTTATGTACACAACTGATCAGTCATATATTCTGTATTTATATTTAATACTCATTCTGGGGGCACGGTGGCTTAGTGGTTAGCACGTTCGCCTCACACCTCCAGGGTCGGGGTTCGATTCCCGCCTCCACCTTGTGTGTGTGGAGTTAGCATGTTCTCCCCGTGCCTCGGGGGTTTCCTCCGGGTACTCCGGTTTCCTCCCCCGGTCCAAAGACATGCATGGTAGGTTGATTGGCATCTCTGGAAAATTGTCCGTAGTGTGTGATTGCGTGAGTGAATGAGAGTGTGTGTGTGTGTGTGTGTGTGTGCCCTGTGATGGGTTGGCACTCCGTCCAGGGTGTATCCTGCCTTGATGCCCAATGACGCCTGAGATAGGCACAGGCTCCCCGTGACCCGAGGTAGTTCGGATAAGCGGTAGAAGATGAATGAATGAATGAATACTCATTCTGTCTATATTGTATCTCATCATCTGCTTTGTCTTGTACAGTTTGTATAGTATAGTGTTATTTATGTCTGTACTTTTGTCTGAGTCACAAACAGGTGGAACCGAATTCCATGTGTGTGTCAACACACTAGGCCGATAAACCTGTTTCTGATTCTGATATTAAGTATACACATATATATATATATACTCTCAACTTAATTTGTTTAATTAACACTACTGCTAGGACTATCACTAGTCTTTGAAATATTAATTCTATTCCTATTTCTATTTCTATTTCTATTCTTACTCCTGCTGTGACAGAATGGTGACTCATTATACAGTTTAATTGTTGTTGGTATGAAGGATGTGACGTGACAGTTATTAATATATAAATTCATGGGGTTTACAATTTATTAGAAGGTATTTAGTGGCTTTTAAAATGGAATTCTCTACAAAACACTGAAACAAATACTCCAAGTTTGTTTTTACAAAAAAAAAAAAAAAAAAAAAACAATTTGCAAATGAGAAGAAAAAATTAATAATAAGCTCCAATAAATAAATAAATAAATAAATAAATAAATAAATAAATAGACAGGGGGCACGGTGGCTTAGTGGTTAGCACGTTCGCCTCACACCTCCAGGGTCGGGGTTCGATTCCCGCCTCTACCTTGTGTGTGTGGAGTTTGCATGTTCTCCCCGTGCCTTGGGGGTTTCCTCCGGGTACTCCGGTTTCCTCCCCCGGTCCAAAGACATGCATGGTAGGTTGATTGGCATCTGGAAAATTGTCCCTAGTGTGTGATTGCGTGAGTGAATGAGAGTGTGTGTGTGTGTGTGTGTGTGTGTGTCCTGCGATGGGTTGGCACTCCGTCCAGGGTGTATCCTGCCTTGATGCCCGATGACGCCTGAGATAGGCACAGGCTCCCCGTGACCCGAGGTAGTTCGGATAAGCGGTAGAAGATGAATGAATGAATGAATGAATGAATGAATAAATAGACAAATAAAGCTCCTTGGATCCACGCAGGTTCGAATCCGTGTCAAGCGTCATATATTGAATAGAGTGGTACGTGAATTTAGACGTGAACGTGAAGCCACGCCCATTTGTTCTACGTTTGCGGAAGTCGATCAAAGCCGATGACGTTGCTGCAGTCAGCAGTGAAGCTTCTCGCTTTATCAGTTGTGTCGTATTTACTTTGATTCACGGTTTCATTTCTACACCTGGATCTCACCGTAAAGTAGCCATGAAGTTCTCGGTGTTGCTTTTCATTGGAATTTGGCTGTACAGCTGTAAAGGTATGTGAACATCTCATTTATCTCACAGTAATAATAATAATAATAAAGAGTGAACAGGTGAGTGAACAGTTGAGTGAACAGGTGAATGAACAGGTGAATGAACAGTTGAGTGGACAGGTAAATGAACAGGTGAATGAACAGTTGAGTAACAGTTGAGTGGACAGGTGAGTGAACAGTTGAGTGAACAGTTGAGTGAACAGGTAAATGAACAGTTGAGTGAACAGTTGAGTGAACAGTTGAGTGGACAGGTAAACGAACAGGTGAATGAACAGTTGAGTAACAGTTGAGTGGACAGGTGAGTGAACAGGTGAGTGAACAGTTGAGTGAACAGTTGAGTGAACAGGTAAATGAACAGGTGAATGAACAGGTAAATGAACAGGTGAATGAACAGGTGAATGAACAGGTGAATGAACAGTTGAGTAACAGTTGAGTGGACAGGTGAGTGAACAGGTGAGTGAACAGTTGAGTGAACAGTTGAGTGAACAGGTAAATGAACAGTTGAGTGAACAGGTAAATGAACAGGTGAGTGGACAGGTAAATGAACAGGTGAATGAACAGGTGAATGAACAGTTGAGTAACAGTTGAGTGGACAGGTGAGTGAACAGGTGAGTGAACAGTTGAGTGAACAGGTAAATGAACAGTTGAGTGAACAGTTGAGTGGACAGGTAAACGAACAGGTGAGTGAACAGGTAAATGAACAGGTAAATGAACAGTTGAGTAACAGTTGAGTGGACAGGTAAACGAACAGGTGAGTGAACAGGTAAATGAACAGGTAAACGAACAGTTGAGTGTACAGTTGAGTGTACAGTTGAGTGTACAGTTGAGTGGACAGGTGAGTGAACAGTTGAGTGGACAGATAAATGAACAGGTAAACTGTCTTTGGACAGGTAGCCTGAGTGCTTCCAGATGCCTTCATGCCTTAATGCTGAGACATTTTATGGCAAAAAAAAATAAATAAACATAAAATAGATACGAATAAAATATTACTTTCAGATGTCTTTGAATTGCCCTTGAAATAATTAGAAGAATCCGAGTTACTGAATCACAATGAAGCTGATTATATTCCATATCCTCAGCATTTTATAGCTCGTTCACTGATATTTTAACATCCTGAGGTCAAAAAAAGTTCCATAAATTATTATTGAAAACTGTCACCTTTTATTAGTAAAATAAAACAAATCCTAAGTAGAGCGCAAACTATTAAATAAATTCAATTGTATATTATTACTGTTATAACTTCAGTAAATAAACAGATAAATAAATGTAAAGGAAATATTTTCAGCATGAATAACTTTTAATAATTAATAATAATTAATGCATAAACATTAAATAAGCATAAATTACTTCTAGTAATAAAACAAAAAATAAAATCAATAAATGGAGCCGATATTTAAATAATAATACAATAAAATAATCATAAAATAAATAAAGTAAAATTTATAATACTATTCTGCTATAATTAATGTTAAACACTTTCTAATGTTTTATTAAACGTATTTAAATGGAATATTCATGAGCCTTTAGGTGACGTAGAAAACCCCGCCCTTTAAATTCGGGTCAAACCCGGAAGTGTGTGACGTTGCAGTTTAGACTGAAATTGACGGTTTGCGTCTGAACGTTTATCTTATTTTCTCTGGTTAAAAGTGGTTTTATTTTAGTGTCTGTACGTGTTTAAAGGTTATACGTTGCTTATTCGTCGACGTGTAGTTCGTGGACCGTCACAATGCGCTTGACATTAACGGCTGTGGTGTTGGTGTCGATATTTCTGTTTATTTCCGACGGTAAGAAGCTACTGTAAGGCTGTGTCCCAAATCACTCGTCACTCACTAGACAAGTGCACTTAGCTGGACCTCATATTTCCCCTTATGGTTTAAAGGCTTTGTGTTAGTTATTTGTGCTGTGGTTTAGAATCTTCTTTATGTTAAATATGTTTTCTATTTAAGCTGATGAAATGTTTTCCTTTGAATATTTTAAGTGTCTTGTTTAAATAGATTTTTCTTCTTCCGCTATAATAAAAATTGTGTACGGATTTATTTCCAGGTGGTCCGGTTCGCCGTGATACCGGTGACGTAACCAGTAAAACACACGACGAGGCAGACAAAATAACGGTGGCCGATGCGGTCGCGACGACTGTCCGACCAGCCAGCAAAAGCCAATCAGAGGAGATGGGCGAGGAGATGGGCGAGACGACTGCCCTATTAAAGGGCAAGAAGGATGAGATTCCTGAACAATCGAATACCGAGAAGAATGAGATGACTGACCGGTCTGTGGACAAGACGAATGGGACACCTGAAAAATCTGTGGACAAGAAGGATGGGACGACTGACCAGCCTGTGGACAAGAAGGATGGGACGACTGACCAGCCTGTGGACAAGAAGGATGGGACGACTGACCAGCCTGTGGACAAGAAGGATGGGACGACTGACCAGCCTGTGGACAAGAAGGATGGGACGACTGACCAGCCTGTGGACAAGAAGGATGGGACGACTGACCAGCCTGTGGACAAGAAGGATGGGACGACTGACCAGCCTGTGGACAAGAAGGATGGGACGACTGTCCAGTCTGTGGACAAGAAGGATGGGATGACTGTCCAACCAGTTGACAAGAAGGACATGACAACTGAGCACCAAGGGGACAAGATGGAGACGCCAAGCATCCAGACTGAAGACAAAAAAATTACGGGCCTGCCGGACACAGAAGAGAA
>NC_083470.1:25447621-25460121 GCF_030014155.1 Tachysurus vachellii | reverse complement strand
GGAGTGTTGATCTCAAAGTGAACCTATGAACCACTGAACCACCGATTTCTGCTCAGTTTTATTATGAATGATAATGATATGTGTCAATTTTGTTTGTGCTGATCCATGATCAGTGCTCTTTTCACGATGCGTCATAATCACCTGGCATGAAATCCTGACAGATTTTTTTCCTGACAGAAATCCTGGTACTATAAAACAAACAAACAAACCAAGGCCAAATTCATTCATTCATCTTCTACCGCTTATCCGAACTACCTCGGGTCACGGGGAGCCTGTGCCTATCTCAGGCGTCATCGGGCATCAAGGAAGGATACACCCTGGACAGAGTGCCAACCCATCGCAGGGCACACACACACTCTCATTCACTCACGCAATCACACACTACGGACAATTTTCCAGAGATGCCAATCAACCTACCATGCATTTCTTTGGACCGGGGGAGGAAACCGGAGTACCCGGAGGAAACCCCCGAGGCACGGGGAGAACATGCAAACTCCACACACACAAGGTGGAGGCGGGAATCGAACCCCCAACCCTGGAGGTGTGAGCTGAACGTGCTAACCACTAAGCCACCGTGCCTCCACCAAGGCCAAATGTTGTGGGTTATTTAGTTGGTGGAAAAAGTGGATAATTTTACATTTACAAATCCGAATCTGAATCCGGTTTATTGGCCAAGTGTGTTCACACACAGAAGGAATTTGGTTCCAGCTCATTGTGACAGACAAAGGTACAGACATTTGAAGTTTATTGTATAATAAGTGGATTAAAAAGACCAAGTTCAATTGTTTGGGAACATTTTGAGAGTTTGGAAAACAACAATATTATGAAATGTCTGCTATGTGATCAGCATCTGACATACAACAATATCTCTAGAACAACTTATGGTACTTATGGTCATTATAAAAATGTATAATTATATATTTGTCTTGTTTTTATTCATGGCACAGGTTTATTTTATCATCCAGGAGTTCCTTGGTCCATGATCCCTGAGTCATAACATTACACCTTCACTTTGCATGTGTTTTATAGGCTGTTTTCGTGACAAACACATGTGAGAGTAATTCAAAAAGTAGGGAAAATCATAACTAAAAATATAATATTGAATATTATTTAATTATTTGCAAATTTTATTGAAAACATTACACAGATATCTGCAATTGTTTTGTAAAAGGTGTCAGTATGTTTGGGCCTAGATCTCGTTGCCTTTACACTATTTTGTCCAGCAGGTGTCGCCAGCGTGCGGTGTTCAGAAAGCTTTGAATCAATGAATCGTTTTGCGAACGATTTGGTTCAATTGATTCGAGGCTTCGAAATGCTTCGTTTCTGCCATCACTACCTCTGATAGTAACTAAAAATACGCTGCAATTTGACCAAGTAAAGCTGAAAGAAGTGTCATTAAATCTTATTTCATCTTATATTATTTCCTTTTATTACACACCGTCCTGTGCATTGACATCAAATCACTCAAAATGGATTATTTACTAAATTATTTACTACATGTATAGATCTAGGATTTAAAATTAAATACTGTCCACCTAACAACAACAACAACAACAACAACAACAGTAAACTCGAGTTTATTTTGTTTGCATTAAAGTTTGTAAATCTTATTTGAACCACAAGATGGCGCTCAGCTCTGACTGTATTTACGCCACACATAAGGGCAGAATCCCAAATATCCAGCTCTTACCTACTTATGGTCACTACACCAGGCTGTAAATGACATTATATGCCCTACATAGTGCACTAGATATGCGTTTGCCACATGGCCACATTTGGTAGGTTGGGCATCGAGCCGGATGAGGAAGAGATGAGTTTTTATGTGCTAGCGAAACATCGCCAGTTGTTTAGAAGCGTTTACTATGGGACATTTTATTAATGTAGATTATTTCATATAGGTGTTAAAAATCAGGGCGAAGAAGAATTTTCGAGGTAAGGCGTTTCAGCTAATATGCTACCTAGCTTAGCTTGTTTGTTAGCCTGCTAGCTGGTTAGCATCGAACGAATGCTCGTAATGTCAGACAGATAACTGGCTTTTGTTGAATTTTTATGACAGTTTTAATGATTTGTGTTGTTAGATGAATTGTTTGGGATCGTTCAGTAAAAACAAAGAAGTCAGAAACACCGATATTGAGCATGTTTACTAAAAAAACCCAAAAACGATAGCTTGGTTCCGTCCCAAACGGCTGTATGAAGTGCACTTCACAGGCAGGAGACGCCGTTATGTTACACACTATGTAGTGCACTTAGGGTCGGCTGTAAGGAGGTAAATGAGACACAGCCCAGTAACGCTTCTAAATTAGCCATACTACCCTCTTTTTTAACTAGTTTTTTTCCCCTCATGAATCTTGTAGTTTTATATTCTAAGTTTAAAAATGTATATTATCTGTTTACTCTCTTTTCTTCCTTTTATGGTTGACTGGACTTAAAAATAACACCTTTTAATAACACGACACGTCAGAACAGACGGTTGTGAATTCTCCATTCTGATTGGTCGGTATGTGTTGATTAGTTTTCTATAAGAGCGTCTCTGATGGTGGTGCAGCACGTTTATATTTACTCACTTGGTGACTTCAGGCTCCGCCCTTTAAACATCCAAAACATCAGCTTCATCACACTGACTACACCATCACTGATTTATTTCCTGTTAGAGAACGACACAGTGTGAAAAAGTGTGAGCTGTGAGAGTGATTTTCTAATCTCTTTATCACTGTGTGTATTTTGATTGACGAGGTGTTAGTGGACACACACACACACACACACACACACACACACACACACACACACACAGCATGATTCACATTTTCTTTTGCTGACTTCCTGGAATGAGAAACAGCCCTGATGTTAAACAACAGCCCACATTCAGTGTCATGTTCATGTTTTGGGCCACTGCCATGCCTCTGATAACATTCTGTTGTAATATGGTGCGATAATGTTCCCTTTGTACGGACACTTGTCTTCTGGTCTTCCTTATTTTGGATTTCAATTCATTTAAAGCTGTGTGTGTGTGTGTGTGTGCGCTTTTTTGTACTTCTGGCCGGAATAATAAGTATTACTGTGATGTTTGGTAACAGTAAAAGCAGAGAAGAATATATAGTTCTTCACATTTCATAATTGTTGAATTTACACCCAGTTTTTGTACATATAGTGTGTTATATGATTGACATATTGTTTCATGAATCTCTGTGTGTGTGTTTTCCTCTGCAGCTGAGGTTGAAGTGCTGAGTGTCGGTCATGTTGGATCACACTGACATGAGTCTAAGCCCAGAGGAGCGAGTGCGTGCTCTCACTAAGAAGGGCAGTGCGGTGGAGGTGAACGAGGCTGTGCCGGTGCGCCGATACTTTCGCTCAGGGATGGAGATGATCCGCATGGCACACGTGTACGGCGAGGAGGCCAATCTGGAGCATGCCTTTGTCCTCTACAACAAATACATCACGTAAGACCCTGCGGCATGATGCTGCAATCAGTTTAGTACTTTTTTTTGCAACCCTTCGTTCCTTCTTTCCTATCTTTGTTTCTTTTTCTTACTTTCGTTTAGCCCTATTTTGCTTTCATCCTATCTTCTTACAGTTGTAATTTTTATTTATTTTTAATTCTTTCTTTCCATTTTAAACATTTCATGAATTGTGTTGCCGGATTTTTGATGTTTGAACCCCTTGTCAAAAACAAATCTGTCTGTCTGTCTGTCTCTCTCTCTCTCTCTCTCTCTCTCTCTCTCTCTCTCTCTAGGCTCTTCATCGAGAAACTCCCCAAACATCCTGAGTACAAGTTATCCAACATCCCTGAGAAAAAGGACACACTGAAGGTAAAAACTTTCTCTTTCAGTCTGATCTTTTACACCTGGTAATGTGTTGTTTAGAATTGTGTGTGTGTTTCCCTACACAGAAGCTGAAGGATGTGGCGTTTCCTCAGGCTGAGGAACTGAAGAAATGTCTGCTGAGGAGATATGAGAAAGAGTACACAGAGTATCTCACTAAGAAGGTGAGTTGTTCACTTTCTACTGACCTCCAAAACTGGTTTCAACTTTCATTCTTTCTTTCTTCTCTTCTTCCATTTTCGTCCTTCCTCGATTTCCATTTTTCTTTCGTCTTTTCTTTCTATTTCCTGCCCGTCTTCTTTTATCCATCTTTCCTTTTTTCATTATTTTCTGAAATTACTTTCTTTTTGCTTTATTTTTATGTCTTGTGTGTGTGTGTGTGTTAGCGGGAGGAGGAGGCAGCAGTGCAGCGTGAGTTGACGAGGCAGAAGGAGCTGGATGCCGAGAGGAAGCGTGTTTCCGAGCTGCAGAGGCGGCAGGAGGAGCAGCAGCAGTTCAACATGTTTGAGGAGATGATCCGGCGTCAGGAGCTGGAGCGAGAGCGGCAGCGCGTCCTACAGGAGTTCGGCGGTCCCGTCTCCCCTCCGCACCACACCCCGCTCATCCCTGGCATCCAGGGCCCGCCTCCACCTTACCCGTCATCCCCTACACCACCCCAGAGCCCGGCATATCCCTCCACTAATCACAGCACGGCACCAGCACCGAGCACACCCACTCCAGTGCCTCCTACATTTGATCGCACGGTTAAACCGGGTTCTCTGAACAAGTCAGACAACAGTGAGTCTCTTTAATTAGACCCTCACATCTGATCCCATGCTAATCAGATCCTTACACCCTTTTGTAGATAAAATATCAACTTTAATAATGGTTAAACACAGAGGGACTGTAGTCTTTTTCTCTTGCCTTTGTCTGTATTTGAGTGTGTGTGTGTTTGCGCTCTTCTACAGGTACGCCGGTGGACGGATTGCGGCAGGTCACTGTCCCCGCCGAGCTCTGCTCCAAGTTCCTGCAGCTGGCCAACAGCAACACGATGCGAGCCGTGGAGACGTGTGGGATCCTCTGCGGAAAACTGGTACTGCTCAACCTCCTCTACAGTATAACAGCATAGTGTTCAACCACTCTGACAAACAGTTTAAACTTCCTGTTGCCCGCTTCAGACAAGGAACGCGTTCACGATAACGCACGTGATCGTCCCGAAGCAGAGCGGCGGTCCCGATTACTGCGACACAGAGAACGAGGAGGAGCTGTTTCTAGTGCAGGACCAGCACAACCTCATCACGCTCGGCTGGATACATGTGAGTACACACCGTGACACTCCGAGGGCTGGGATTCTCCTCTCCTAAAGGTTAACATTTTTATCTCCCTCTCTTTATATTCAGACTCACCCGACTCAGACGGCCTTCCTCTCCAGCGTCGATCTTCACACTCACTGCTCCTACCAGCTGATGTTGCCTGAAGCCATCGCCATCGTCTGCTCGCCCAAATTCAACGAGTCGGTACACCTCTTTGAGATGAATCATAACAATGTATTTAGGGTGCAAGGGAAAGACGTGTACATGTTTATTTGTTTGTTTTTTGTTTGTTTATTAAAGGACGGGCTACTTCAGACTAACTGACTACGGCATGGAGGAAATTTCCACCTGCACACAGAAAGGCTTTCACCCTCACCCCAAAGAGCCCCCTCTCTTTATCGTAAGTGTTCTGCTAGCGCTCGACGCTAAGTGTAGCTACATTATGATTTTAGTCACAGGAAGCTTTGTGTTAAAAAGCTAATAACAATTCTGAGGTAAATGTTGACATATAGTGTCATTTTAGCCACAATGAGTCTTTTCTTAGATTTTATCAACACATCTGAGGTAAATGTTGACATATAGTGTAATTTTTGCCATAAGGAGTGTTTTCTTAGCATTTTATCAACACATCTGAGGTAAATATTGACATATAGTGTAATTTTCGCCATAAGGAGTCTTTTCTTAGCATTTTATCAACACATCTGAGGTAAATGTTGACATTTCTGATCATTTCATATCACTTCCATGGTCAGTGTGTCTTTAGAAGAATTAATAGCTGTGTGCGTTTAATACATTGTTAGCATCAGTCGTTAGCTAGCATCTAATTTGTAATTTGTGGCTTATGGTAAAGAAGGTGGTTTGGGTTAGCGATTGATTACAGTGTAATATTACTTGTTTAGTCTTTTATTTGTATTTTATTAACACCTCTGCGATAAAATGTGGACATTCCTAATAATGTTTCGTTCTTAAAAATGCTTTATGCTAGCTTAAATTTCCAGCATTGTTCCAGAGAAGTGTTGACTTTAGTGGTTTGATACTAATTGAAGCTATAAAGTAATTTTAGTCATAGGGAGTTTTTTCATAGGAATTTACCAACACGTCTGAGGTAAATGTTGATGTTCCAAGTATTTTTGTCTAGCTGCAGTTTCGCTGAGATGAGCAGGTATTCTAGTTAGCAGTTGATGCTAAGTGAAACTATATTAGTCATAGGGAGTTTTTTTTTTTCCTCGGGAATTTACAGACGTGTCCAATTTAAAAGTTGACATTCTGAATAATTAGTCTTGTTCTCTTAAGTTTAAACCTAAGCACCAATGTAGCGACTCTTTAGCATATTGATCCTGTTTGTACCTTTTGATGACATCCTGCCCCTTATTTTTAAGAACGGCAGCCATGTCGTGATCACAGAAGGCGCCGTCACCATGATGGACCTGCGCTGATTGACTCCTACAGTGGAACAAACAAAGAGCTTTTGACCCTGAGAGCAAAAACTAATCTATTACCCATAACATGCTACGTGGACCAGCACTGGCTAGAAGCGAGACAAACGATTACTGTGGGATTTCGTTTGAACGGACGTCTGCGACTGTCTGCTTGAAGCACTTTCGAAAAGCGAAAACCCGTCATACCCAAAAAAGGTGCCGTAACACCGTCCGCTTAGGAAGCACAGAGAAGTTCACTCGCATCTACTACGATGGAACCGAACTGTTGATCTGTTTTGTCCATTATGTAAATTGTGCTTGTCCTTCAGTGTCATGATGTCGGTGTTGTATCTGGTGGCGATGTGTCTGACACTAATTCATTCATGTAAATAACATTAAAGCAACAAGGTGATTTTAAACCTGCTTTCAGACTCAAGTTGGAATTGTTTTAATTTTGTTTTGACGTCCTAAGACGGCATAAATCCGAACGAGCTTGCTCACATCAATCTCTCTGAACTCTAAATGTCTAAATCAATCCATGTACTTAGTGAGATAAAAAATGAAAGAATATATAATTAAGAATTATAGATAAATAATTATATAAATCATTGGGCATTTGAAGGCTCTGTCATAGAGGGTGTTTAATCTATAATGAACTCAGATGATGATCATGTGGTGGCCTAGTGCTTAAGGTGTTGGACTACCAACAGGAAGGCTGTGAGCTGAAATCACTTCAGTTTGAGGTCACGAACAGATGGCCGCACTTCGTCCTTCAGGGTTTTTTGGTAGACAGCAGAATTCATGGTTCCGTTTATCACAGCAAGTCTTACAGGTCCTTAAGCAGCAAAACAGCCCCAGACTATCACACTACCACCACCATATTTTACTGTAAATCTGAAATGCGGTGTTACTTTTACACCAGATGTAATGGGACACACACCTTCCAAAAAGTTCAGCGTTTGTCTCATCAGTCCACAGAGTATTTTCCCAAAAGTCTTTAGAATCATCAAAATGTTTTCTGGCAAAACTGAGACGTGAAAAAATGGCATGCATAGCAATGTGGGTTTGGATTTAGTTTTTTCCTTAATAATAAAAACCTCCATTTAAAAACTGCAAGTTGTTTACTTGTGTTATCTTTGACTAATATTAAAATTTGTTTGATGATCTGAAACATTAAAGTGAGAAAACGTGCAAAAAAAAAAATCAGGAAGGGGTGCCAACACTTTTTCACAACACTATAACAACACTCTAGTGTTTATAATAATTTATACTCCCACTCTGGTGTCACCCAAAGTAGGATGGTTTCCTTAAAAGCCTGATTCTTCTCAAGGTGTATTGAGTTGCCACAGCCACCTCCGGCTTGGTCATTAGAGATAAATGCAAATAAATCTACATAAAAATGGTATGTTCTGTAAAGCAACTTTAAGACGTCGTCCATCGTTAAAGGTGTTATACAAATAAAATGGAACTAATTTGAAATAGAAAACCAATCAGCACGTCAGAAAAATATCAAAACCTAACCAATCAGCTTTGAGAATTCATCAGCACCTTTGTGTTAGTAATGAATAAAACCTAACAGGTGTTCAAGGAAATGTATCAGAGAAGGAGGCGTGGCCTCTGTGTGCATAATTAACACGTATATTACCAAATATCAACGATATTAAAACCCAGACCGATGTAAAATAGATCGAATTACATTTCATGGATGTAAACGGTTTGAGAAGGATGCAGAAAGAGAGACGTTTTAGTCACCTCGACTTTTAATGCGTTAATCTAAAAAGTCTTTCTGTTAGTAAAGAACACAGACCTTAAGACGCAGCCGTACAGCAGCTATCCATCCACAGTACCGTAGCCGTTATTACCCCGTAAATTCAGACAATCGAGTTCTGGCACATTAAAAACTCTTTAAAATTTCATGGTGACGTTTCAGGCTACAATTGAAATCTGGTTTGAGAGATAAATGTGTGATTGGGTTATTTGTAAAAAAAAAAAAAAAAAAAGTCCAGGAAGTGCTGCTCTCATGTTGAAACATGGACAACAATGAAGACTTTGGGCAAAAGGGGAGGAGCCTCAGACTCCGGTCTAGCCGATTCTTTACACTCTTTCGAGTTCTGTCTCCGTGGTGTCTGCGCTCCATACGAAATATTGCCCTGGGCACTGGCAGCGCTGGTGGTTTTGGTTCTTGGATGAGAGTGAGGTCAGCTCAGCCAATCCAGATCGTCGTCATCGCTGTCGTCTCCGAACAGGGGGGCGGGAGGGGGCCGTCCTTTTAAACTCTAACGACCAATGAGACAGCAGGAAAGGTGACATTTACTAACAGTTAATAAACATAACGTGCAAGGACTTACAACACTACACCTGTTTAGTCATCAAACGCCGTGAAGAACATTTACGCACTTCAGTTCAGCAAAAATCTAACTGACAAGTTTACCACCATGTTCAGATAATACGTGTTTGGATCCTAGATGTTTGGTGACGTAACTAAAAACGTTCTAAAACTGAGTTTTCTGGTTTCATGTTCTGGAACGTTCTAAAACGGAGTTTATCGTTCATGTTCTTGTAGCCGTAATTTTAATTGCTCCCTGATTGTAGAAATACTTGAAGTAAAGCCACACTTCTTTGCATAATATTTGCTTATTAATCTTTCATGATAATTAGTGTTCTCCTCAGAACCCAAGAATTACTTCTAAAGAGCTGATGTTTTGTTTAAGTCTGTTTTAACTTTGTGCTGATGGAGGAACGGTGGGATTCATCACTCGCTTCATCTCAAACTAAAGAGATTGATGCAGCAGTGCTTTAGTGCTTTTAATTTGTCCCGCTCGCCGTTGTGTGTATCGCTATCCGGCCGAGCCGAGTCTCTGGCGGTCGGAGTCCATCTCCGCTACTTAATACGTAGCTGGAAAATACTGAGCACAATAAAGCCACAGAGCTAACGACGGATCCTGAGCCTGATCACTTGCGTCTGAAACGTTTTCTCCTATAAAGCCCTATTCGGACGGGATTATTTTTACGTGGGGACAAAGTAATTATTACCAGAGCTTCTTGGTGATTTTAGTCCCGTCCGAATGTACCATCTCGGTAATCATTATGGACAATGTCAGTAAAGATTACGGTGACTTTTACCTTCTGTAAAAAGGTCCGGAAAAATTACCTCAGGTAAAACTAATCCCGCCCGAATAGACCCACTGTAAATATGTACGGTAAAATTCCGTCATTTCCTGTTTAAAAGTAGTTTTTGGCGCGTTTTGCAAGCATGGAGGCGCCATGTTGTCTGTTTGCGCACGTGATAACAGGAAGCAACGTCATACGCACATGACGACAAGGAGGTTACTGTGGTGCGTAAAGCGAGTTACCCCTCCCACTTCTGCTAGTTTTACTGAGATGTCTTGTCCTGTGCGAATTGGCCAATTAATATTACAGACGTCCTGAGGTAAAATTGCATTACTCCACGTCCCCACGTAAAACTAATCCCGTCCGAATAGGGCTTTAGACACCAATATAACTGTATAAGCGATAACGACGTCCCCCTGTGATACCTTATCATTGGAATAAGGAAAATACCAACAACACCATGAAGAACAGCTTGAACACACTACAAAAATTTCAATAAAAACATTGTTCAGCGTGGTGCGAGGGGACCGAGGCCATTGGTGCACGAGATTCCTGAAAGAACTGATTAGTTTAAGGACAATGAATTATTACAGACTTGTAAAATGATTATTATTCATTAGGTGTGTTAGTGTTAGGAGGAGGTGAGTTTAGTCACAGTCAGCAGATTAAGTTTGTGTGTGTGTGTGTGTGTGTGTGTGTGTGTGGCAATTATGCTCCCGGCTCACCAGCTCCTCCTCCTCCTCGTCTTCCTCGCTTGATGGTAGCGGCGGGGGTTTATTTAGGGCAGGACTCTGGAAAAATGGCTCCTCTGAGTTCACCTGGTCTGCCTGCTCAGACGGACTGAGACACCAGCAGGACAAACGGATATAAGACAGACACGGAGTCGAGAGGATGCATGATTACACATAATCACTCAGACAACATCATCAGGGTAACTAAAAGAAAGGGAGGGGTAGGGAGGGGGGTGATGGTGATGGGGGTTGTTAGTCATTTGATGAGTCGATTACACAAAGGATTCTGTTTCCGTGCTGAACTGAATTGGCTCCATAAGATTCTACAGTTTCTATAAGTTATAAAAACAACATGCAGTGTGCTGTTATGGGAAAACAAGCAACATCAGGGGGGTTTTATTCCTCTTGTATCACAGCAATTTGCCAAAGATCACGGTGATTATATTTATTAAAAGTGTGACCTTCATTTTAACCATTTAAAGTTACATATAATGTGGAAGGTCCTGATGGTTAAAGAGGGACTGACTTTTCACTGAATAGAGACGGTTGTTAGTCGGCTGGATTTCCTGCTACATTTAATCATTTCCCAGCTTTAAAGACTCTGCGATCTTTTCAGCTTCTCTCCTGCTTTAGCGTCTTGTTCTTGTTCAGCGAGCGTATAACAAACGACTTGTCTGGGTTTCTGCTGCTTAATTCTGTTCTCAGAGATACAGATTAGAGGTTACTATGGCAACACATTCTTACTAACAATGTTTGCCTATATCTGGTTAAATCCTGAGATTTCATTTCGTACTACCTTTAAATGTGAAAGCTGTCTTTTTTTTGCTGTTTGTGTTTCAGTCAGAGACGAATTTAGGAGGTCGTGAATTTTCATCTCAGAATTCAGACAGTATGAACACACTGTTGATAAAAAAAGGGCGATAATCGAAGAGGCGATTGTTGGATATTTTTTGAACAGCTCGTCGTCTTGACGGTGTTTAAGACGACGCTAACGCTCTGCTCACCTGCTGGGTTGTGCTGTCGTTTCTGTGCCGTCCTCTTCCGCAGACTGTGGGGGTGGTGGTGGGTTCTTCGGCGGTCCGGTGTGAACGGTTTCGTCCGGGTCCGATTCCTCTGATGTACACAGAATGCTCTCAGTCTTAGCCACTACTTCCTTTTCAGGTGTAAGGTCACCCAGCGGATCTGCGTTCACTTCTTCTTTGGGAGTGACGACATTCTGTGTCTGAATCTGTGTTGTGGTGTCAGAGAGCACGTGCTCTCGTCTGTCCTCGCCGTCTGCTTCGAGGTGATCCGATTCCTTTCCTGTCTCCTTCGCTTCCTGTTTAGCGCCTTCGACTTCCTCATCACCGTTTGTTTCCTCTTTAACACAGACTACTTCCTGTTCACCCTTTTCTTCTTCTTTATCTCGGACATCTTCCTGTTCACCCTTTTCTTCTTCTTTATCTCGGACATCTTCCTGTTCACCCTTTTTTTCTTCTTTATCTCCGACATCTTCCTGTTCACCCTTTTCTTCTTCTTTATCTCTGACATCTTCCTGTTCACCCTTTTCTTCTTCTTTATCTCTGACATCTTCCTGTTCACCCTTTTCTTCTTCTTTATCTCTGACAACTTCCCGTTTACCCTTCTCTTCCTTCTTGTTCTCTTCCTCGGTCACTTCCGCCTGGCCATCATCTTCCTCCTCCTCCTCTTCCACGTCCTCTTTCTCTCCATTCATATGAAACTCCTGGGCCTGGTTCACCTGCTCATCTGACTGGATTTCACTCCTCTTGTCCTCCTCTTCCTCCTCTTCACCTTCATCCTCGTCTTTCTCCTTGTTTTCGGATGC
The DNA here is from genome assembly GCF_030014155.1 of Tachysurus vachellii. Classification (NCBI taxonomy): domain Eukaryota; kingdom Metazoa; phylum Chordata; class Actinopteri; order Siluriformes; family Bagridae; genus Tachysurus; species Tachysurus vachellii. The sequence continues at coordinate 25,447,926 of NC_083470.1, read as the reverse complement.
GGACGGTTCAGATTTTGAAAGCAGCTTCAGGGTGACGTTCTGTGGAAGTCGACAGTGAGCGGCTGATTTGCTAAAACAGTCTTTTCCTGTGTTTACAATTACTGTAATCTTTGGAGTATATGCACCGTTTCTACCTGTCGTTCGCTCACCTTAATGGTGTTGACCAACACACCCAGGACCGCACTGCCGGTGTACGTCTCATTGAGCTCAAACTCACCCCGTAAAGAGTGGAACACTCCATTCATCACACGCTTCACCTGCACACACACACACACGGGACAGTAATGAAGCTGGATGTATGATGG
>NC_083470.1:25405121-25442621 GCF_030014155.1 Tachysurus vachellii | reverse complement strand
TGCCATGGAAACAGGCATCAAAGCTGTTGCTGGAGAAGTAAAAGGATAGAAAGTCACAGGGGTTACGTAACATCTCACTGCATGAACGAGGAGGTGTGTGAGGAGTGTGAGGTGTGTGTTCACCCTGAAGCGAAGCTGAAGGACCAGCGGTGAGGTGGACTGGCTGAGGGGAGGGTGCGGGGGGGCGCTCTTTCATTCGGGGGACACTCGGGTCCTGTGAGACGCACGTAGACGTAAGAGCGCTGTTAATGTTTATAACACAGCTTATGGAAGGAATATTTAAAACGCTCACAGGACACACGGTTATGGGAAAAGTCCATCCAATTAGAACGCTTTCTGTCATACCTCCAGTTCAGAGTCGCTGGACTCGGCTTGCGAGGGTGACGATGACGGCCCGTGGATGAAGGGCAGCATGGGCTGACCCATCCTGGCCATGCGGGAGATGAGTTTGGCTTTAGTTGCATCCGGATTCTGAGAAAACAAACAATCAATCTTTTGTAATAAAACACATATAATCTGATCTTTAAAAAGTCTGTTTGAAACGCTAGTTAGCGTCATCCTGCACCCATCCACTCAGAACAGAGATTCAAACACTCAGACTGTGAAAGGATGTAAAATTTAAACTAGTAAAAAAAATTGTATATAAAAATGTGTAAAAGATTTGAATTCGGATTTGGAGAAGATTCAAAGATTTGAAGATTAAAATTGACTCCGGTTTTGAAAACGTTTTAAAAGATTCATAGTGTGAATTAGCGTGAAGGGGTTCGGTGATTCAGATGGAAGATTCAAAGATTCAGATTTTTTTTAAATGGTTCAATGATTTTAATTATGAAAGATTTCAGGATTCAAACATTTAGATTTGAAGTAAAAGTACTCAAAGATTCGAATTAGGAAGTAATTCAGATTGTGAAAGGATTATAAAATTGTTAAAGGATCTGAGACTTAAAGTGTGAAATGATTCAAAGATTCATATTAGGAAAGTTGTTGATTTTTCTTTTACTTTAGAACTGAATCGAATAAATCAATCGGATATTTCATCAGAAATCGATTGATCTCGGTCAGGTTACTCCGTATTAATTATGAATCATATTTAGTCATCGATCAGATTATTAGGCTGCATGTAAACATGAGTCTCTATGAGCTTTCTAGCTTTAATACCAGTATTACAATTTTACCAGAAAGTGTTATTTAAGAGAAAAAAAAATTAGGGAACAAAGAGAAAGCTACTCACTGCTAGTTGCTCGCTCAGTGAGTTGGATTTAGCTCTTAGTGGTGGTTCACTGAAAAAGCAGAAGAATACATGTTAAAAAAAAAACACACACACACAAAAAAAACCAACAGTGAACAAACCTCAGTGATTATACAGTTATTTTCTCTTATAAGTGAAGTGAACCACTTGGTCTTCATGCCACCCTGCTATATAGCACCTTAACCCCTGGAGCCCTGAGCTGCTCGTACCCTGATCTGCTGGCTGCTGAGGTGAGATCTGGCCCCAGACTTTCCACGCTGGGGGCAGGAGAGGGCACAGCGGTGTCCCTGGAGCTCACAGCTGTCCTCTCAGAGCCGGCGTCTTTAGCAAACTTCACCTGTATGTTCACACACACACAATGTTGTTAAACTTTCTTAATTATGATGAAAGCATCCACAGAGAAACTGTAAGAGATTTATTGTCCCTCACCCTACGGATTTCTACATCAAACACCAAAGTGCTGTCTGCAGGGACTCGGCCCGGGAAGCCCTGTGAGCCGTACGCCAGAGCCGGGGGAATCACGAGGAGACGGCGTCCTCCTTTACGCATGTTCAGCATACCGTCCTCCCAGCCCTGCCACAGATACACAGAGCGTGTGTGAGAGAGAGAGAGAGAGAGAGAGAGAGAGAGAGAGAGAGAGAGAGAGAGAGAGAGAGAGAGAGAGAGAGAGCGTGTGTGAGAGAGAGAGAGAGAGAGAGAGAGAGAGAGAGAGCGTGTGTGAGAGAGAGAGAGAGAGAGAGAGAGAGAGAGAGAGAGAGAGAGAGAGAGAGAGAGAGAGAGATTTTAATTAATATAAACCCAACAATTTAATTATCCAAACGCTGACAGCTCTGGTTCATCCTCACCTTTATGACTTTTCCAGCACCGAGCTTCATTCTCAGAAGCTTGTCCTTATTTAGATTAGAGTCAAACGTCTGGAGACACACAATGTCAAAGTCAGAAGAAAACAAAAACATTACCACTCAACTGTGATGTCATAAACAGGCTCAGTTTGGACTACGGACCAATCACGTCTCGTATGCAAATTATTCGAGGATGATCCAAGATAAATGCTAAAAAGACAAGCGTTGTATGAGGATAAGACGCCACACGACATCATCTCACGAGCAGTTACTCTAACGAACTGTTTAAGTATCGTTATATAATTAATCGATCAAACCTTTAATCTAAAATCAACGATGACCTGGATGCTAAGATAGCTGGCTGCCTTGGATAAAATTAGCGACAGACAAAATACGAGTTGTTATGGTAACCGAATATACGGGCAGGTCTGGCCTCTGAATCAACTGCGGTTGAGATTCCAGGATGCCGTGGCACTAATCCGCGTTCCCACCTGGCCGACGATGTGGTTCTGCAGCAGCCAGCCGGTGTAGGCGACCTCCAGAGCGTCTCCGTTCTCCACACCCTCACCCTCCCCGAGAAGCAGGTCCTGAGTCACCAGCATCTCCAGTGGAGAAGAGCAGTTCGCTTTAGCCAAACACACCTGAATCACACACACACACACACACACACACAAAATAAGAAAACAATCTACAAAGGACATTACAGGTGAAATATCAAATTTACACGACGTCCAAGGAAGCCAAGACACGTTTGGGGTCTTATGCTTTAGTTATATATAATTACAATCTCATCCAAAAATCCCTAAACATATTCCGAGATGTTCATCCTGAAAGTTAAATGCCATGTTATATTATCATCTGCTTTACTTCTGTTAGGAAAGCATTAGGAAGAGACCCTTAGGGTGAAACAGGCAAAAGAATATCACCAATCAAACAATATCAAGCTGCCTGATATCAGGTTATAGTGATTAGCCATACGTTTACAGTTTGGCGCTAAATATTTTTCACGCTCACACGAACAGCAAGCGTTTCAGGGGTCAGGGTGACGGTGGATCCGGAGCCCATTCAAGAAACATGCCATGAGTCTGGGGAATACTTATGAATCTGTTTTGGGTTTGTCTTTGCATAATACAGTACTAACTGCTATATTTATTAACGCTGTCCTTCTGTGGAGCGAATAGGACAAAAACTAGACCAGGTGACACCAACAGAGGGCGCCGTGTTTTCTCTAGCGTACCTCTTTGCAGAAATCTGTTGATGCTTTCTCTGACTCGAACATGAGAGACCAGTTCTGTCTCTGGTCATCATAAAAAGTGCAGTAGTTACTGGGCTGGACCTGCGACAGGAAACAGAGACGGCGATAAGGCCGGAGAAGAAGGCGGGACAATCTGGTGAGATTTAAGAGGAGAGAAAACGTACGGTGAAGGAGAAGGCAGAGTGAATCCTGGCCGCCATCACGGGTTTCTGCTGGCTGGCGTACAGCAGCAGCTTATACTGGAGAAGAAACAGAGGAAATGAGTGATGAATCTACAGTCTGACTGATTTATTTATCAGATGTATTACACTGCAGTGTGTGTAAAAGTTTGTGCTTGCTGTCAGAAAAGTAGATTAGTAAACAATACTAATATAAAATAACACTAAACACCTTGTACTAAAACATGGATTTTGATCAGCTAATCTGTTAGTTGTGTAAAAATAATAATAATAATAATAATAATAATAAATTATTATTATTATAATTATTATTATTATTATTATTATTATATTCTCAGGATTATTGAGACCGAAGGCATGTTATGGACCATACACACCTCCTTGCTTGCGTGGTTTCCTAACACTGCAGCTCCGAGCTTTCCTTGCTTCACATACTGTCCATTAACACTGCAAACACACACGTTATGGTACAAACTCTACTTTTTCTGCGATGCAAAAGCAGAAGGTTTATTAAACTTAAAACATGGCTTTAAAAGACGAACAGATATTATTGAGCCGTTTTAGGAACTAAAGAAACACATTTTACACAATGGAAATTTCCCAACATGGACACAGGCAATGTGAAACCATCCAAACTATCTTTATTAACTGATACTGAATGTAAAACAGAACGCTCACTATCTGTACGCGTGAACGGCCGTGGCAGAGAGCACAGCAGGTGACCCGGGTGGTGGAGCGGCTTTCTGAGCAGCTGGACCTGTAAAACATTTGCAACAGAGCTAAATGAATATCAAGCTTCTGCTTTAAACAAACATCATAATAAATATTAAATATTTTGCAGTTTCAGCAGCTTGTATGGTCTCAAATGAGTCAATTCTCTGAATCAACGTTTTAAGGTGAACACACAATACGAGCCAAAATCATTGAATCTTATGTTTAAGTGAACGCTCAATGCGAGTTGACTCTTTGAATCAGCACCTTTAGGTGAACACTCAATTTAAGTTGACTCTTTGAATAAACCTCATTCTGATTCTGAATGAGCACTTTTAGGTGAACGCTCAATGCGAGATGACTCTTTGAATCAGCGTTTTTAGATAAACAGTCCATACGAGCCAAATTGCTGAATATCAGTATTTAGGTGAACACTCAATGCAAGTTGACTCCTTGAATCAGCACTTTAGGTTAACGCTCAATTTGAGTTCACTCTTTGAATCAGCACTTTTACATGAACACTCAACTGAGTTGACTCTTTGAATCAGCACTTTCAGGTGAACGCTTGAGGCAAATCGACTCTGAATCGACACTATAATAAGAGCACTCAATGCGAGTCAACTATTTAAATCAAAACTTTTAGGGGAACACAGAGAGTGTCGACTCGTCTCTATTTATAGTATTTTTTCCCTTTTGTTGTTGTATTTAAATGCGTTACACTTGACCTGTCTGAATATCACCTGAACGCTCAGCATCCTTTTTATTTGTAATGTTTACAGCTGCAGTTCATACACACGGTTCTCCGTCACATCAGTTTTTTTTATTTTGGAAGCTGAACCAACACTACAAATGACACTTCTCTCTGCCACATTTGTTCCTCTTTTTTATATTGATTAAGAAAAAAAGAATAAACATACAAAAAAAACAAACCATACTATAAAGCAAAACCTTCACTAGTGATTGCTTTTATTTCGGTTAAATGTCGGTTCATTAAACATGCTTTAACAAGGTGAGTATTCCTTCCTTCGTTTGCTTTTCTTTAACAGAGGTTTTCCCACCATTTAAATCTTCTGGTTTGACGTAAATCGAGAACGTACCTGAGCTCTTACGAGGCTGTTTGGGGGCCATGTACTGGAACGACTCGTTGACCTTGCTGGACGTCTGGTCCAAACTGAACAGAGAAGCTAATTTCGCCCTGTGATCACGATGAGAGAGAGAGAGAGAGAGAAAGATTTAAACATCACTGAAAGTAGTAAAATCACACCACAAATTTTTTTTAAATGATTGCAAGGAAACAAATGTCCCCCTAAATCCACTCAGGCTCGGTTAAATCTCCGGCACTTTTGGAGGTTCATCTTGCCTCCATAAAGCCCTTCATGATGTGCTTCTCTGGATTAAACCTGGCGTCCATAGAGGCGAGCATGTGAGTGGAATTAACGCAGGTCTCGCACAAGAACTCAGCCGAACTCACTCATACTTTAATAAACACTGAGCCGTAAGATTTTATTAGATTTGTAAAACCTTGAATTAAAAAAGACGGCCAGTTAACGAGGAGCTACGTCATATTTCATCCTGCTGTAAGAGACTGTAAGAGCGGAGACAGTTTGCATTTTATTCATTTAATCACGTTGTTTATGGTTATAAACACTCATTACGTCTTACACTCACAACGTAAACTGTTCGATTATGAAGCCTAGAATATTTCCAGTAAGGACCCGTGATAATTTAATGGAAAAATAAAAACACTGAGTCCTGCTGTTATAGGAAACGGATCAGTGTGACGAAGCGGAGTTATTACTGTCAAACTCGAACGAGTTTAAGAGCAACAAATCGTACTTTTTATCCATTTATAGTTACGTTTCGTAAAAAGCGAGTTCGTATTATTGCAGCTATAAACATCAGTTGCGTCTCCAGTCTTTATTTCCCGTTCTTGAACTTACTAAGACGAATAAGACGCCTTGTTACTGAGAAACCAGACTTCCTCGTATCGACGAATAAAAAACGGTCAATGTTAAATCACCACGTTTAACACAGAAACAATAACTGCACTACCATCCAGAGGTGGGAGTATGTCACACATGTGCAAGTCACAAGTAAGTCTCAAGTCATGAATGTCAAGTCAAAGTCAAGTCGAGTCTTTTTTTAATATTTGTCATATATAGTCTCAAGTCTCAAATTTGCGACTTAAGTCTGACTCGAGTCAAGTCGAGTCTCTGAGTCATTTAACTCAAGTCCGAGTCAAGTCTCAAGTCATGAATGTCAAGTCAAAGTCAAGTCGAGTCTTTTTTTAATATGTCATCTATTGTCTCAAGTCTCAAATTTGCGACTTAAGTCTGACTCGAGTCAAGTCGGGTCTCTGAGTCATTTAACTCAAGTCCGAGTCAAGTCTCAAGTCATGAATGTCAAGTCAAATTTTTTTTTATACTTGTCAAGCAAGTCTCAAATTCAAGCAAGTCTCAAAGTCTGACTCGAGTCAAGTCATATGACTCGAGTCCCCCATCTCTGCTACTATCCCTACTGCTACAGTAAAACTAATCAATGCCTTCTGACCAATCAGGAGCCAGAATTTAACAACATTTTTACATGAGCACTCGACTCTTTATCTAGGGGTGAAGGACGTGGTGTAAATTATGACAATAAACAGCAGGAAAAAGAAAAAAAAAAACAACCCAAAGGCATTTCACACGCAGGAGCTGATCTGAGGTCACGTGACCGGCCACGTGACACGTTATTCACGTCGTTAACGTAAAATAAAAAGGGGAAAAGGACCGATTATATATATATATATATATATATATATATATATATATATATATATATATATATATATATATATATATATATAAATAATATATACACACACACACACATATATATATATATATATATATATATATATATATATATATATATATATATATATATATGAAAGTAATAAACATCAACTAACTTTTATTCCATGACATTTTATTCCTAAATAGCTTGTTAGCATTCTGAACTTGCTAGCATTAAGTCCTGACTAAAAACACGGTTCTTAATCTAGAAGTTTCCTCCTGCTGCCTGTTAGCTAGCATCAGTTAGCTTTGTTTTGACTCAGTGATTCACTCACCCTCCTGTAGGAGACATAAAATCTCCGTCTTCTTCGTCAGCAGCGAACATTGTCTCTGTTTCAGCGCCGTCACCGTAATAAAAACATTTAACATGGAAATTACTTCATTCGGAACAACAATAAGGCTTAAATCGCGTGATCTGACTCAACACTGAGGACGAAACATCACAGTTTAACTTCCCTTCAGCTTCCGGTTTCCACTGATCAGCTGACCCGAGGCCAAGAAACCGTGTGCGCGTATATTACCGGTTTTACTGTAGTTTCCATCAGGAACAGCTAGTGTTGTGTGTATGTAAAAAAATAACACATAAAGGTGTCAGATTCCATCATAAACAATTATTCGACAACACAAATCACTTATTAATGTGTTTTCTTTCATATCGATTAACAAAAGGAACCTGAAACTTGAATTCAGTCCACTAAAGTGACATAAACATTTCAAAATGAATCGGTTGAGTTGAATCCTTCAATTTCACAATAATTTTTATTTTAAGTGTTCCATTAAATAATCGGTGAATGAATTAAATAAATTCTTTATTATTGAGAAACGCAAAACCAGGATTATTTTGTGACGTTATTGTATGATTACCGTAAAGACATGAATATAAGCACGTGGACAGCGGGAAAGTGCACGCGCATGGGAATTTGACAAGCGTAAACTTTAATCCTTTGTTTTTTTACTCAGCACTTTTTATAAAAGTTTTTTTTGTTCTATGTCAGATTATGTGCCATGTATAGAATACAATTAATGTTGCGTGGTTCAGGTAATTTGTTAGTTTATATGTATAGGTTGATATTATAAACAGGGTTGCTAAGCAACTGAACTTTTGCTGTAAGTATAAAACTTGTTAGTTAAATATCTATAAATTACTTTTCTCTATGTTTTTCTGTTCATATCCAACAGGTTATGATTAAGGTAAGTTGCATTTCCGTTTATTTTACTTTATCTCCCATTTATCACTTGCATTGTTTGTCGTTATAGAAAAGTGACAGTTGTTCAGATTTTAGTTTTTGTTTATTATAAGCAATAATCTATAACGATCATTAACATATGATATGACTGACATGTCATTCACGACATAAATTATTACTGTGTATATAAGTAAAGATTACTTGTGTCAAGAAATATTAAGAAATAATGAAGGATGTGGTGGTGTAAAAAAAAGTTGATTGTTTTCTCTTTATTACTTTTCTGCCCAACAATGACATCTTTTTAATCTATTTATAGTTCCATTGAATGTTGTCGAACATCCACAAAACATCTACATGTACTTCCTTTAATCCTTCATTTAATCCAGCATGTACTGTAAACATAATGTACACGTCCTGTAATCCAACATGTACTGTACACTTCCTTTAATCCTTCCTATAATCCAACATGTACTGTACACTTCCTTTAATCCTTCCTATAATCCAACATGTACTGTACACTTCCTATAATCCAACATGTACTGTACACTTCCTTTAATCCTTCTTATAATCCAACATGTACTGTACACTTCCTATAATCCAACATGTACTGTACACTTCCGTTTATCCAGCATGTACTGTAAACTTCCTTTTATCCAGCATGTACTGTACACATCCTATTATCCTTCCTTTAATCCAGCATGTACTGTACACTTCCTTTAATCCTGTCTACTTCCTTTAATCCCTTTGGTCAGCATGGGGAGTCTTTGTGCTGATGATCAGATGGATGAGGTTCACTGTTTATGGGCACTGTGTTCACATCCATGCTGCTGGGAGGCTGAGCAGCGCATCGCTAAAGGCATTTACCGCCATGCAGTCCGAGTGCCTGCTCCTAAACACGGCACTAATCCTGAAGGTGAAGTGCATTCACTCAGCTTTAAAATCATTTTAGTCTTACAAACTCCAGAGTTAAAGATACAATCTGTTATTTTTAAATCGTTGCTAAGATCACAGTAATGCCACAGTTTCAAAAGTTAGTTAAAAAAAAACCCTGACTCACATTAATGACATGCAGTACATACCCCTACCTTATTAATATCAACCATCTGTTCATATTTTTCTGGCCCGGAAATTAACTCTGCCCATGTGCAGTTGAAAACAACCTGATCGGATTTGCGTTAATTAAAAGGCACGTTAATTAAAAATTGAAGAAAAAAAACACCAACTGGGGCTTAACTGGGGCGCAGGTCAGGATAAACTTTTCATTTGTATTTGAAAAGAAATAAACTACGAGGGGGGGGCACGATGGCTTAGTGGTTAGCACGTTCGCCTCACACCTCCAGGGTCGATTCCCACCTCCACCTTGTGTGTGTGGAGTTTGCATGTTCTCCCCGTGCCTCGGGGGTTTCCTCCGGGTACTCCGGTTTCCTCCCCCGGTCCAAAGACATGCATGGTAGGTTGATTGGCATCTCTGGAAAATTGTCCGTAGTGTGTGATTGCGTGAGTGAATGAGAGTGTGTGTGTGTGTGTGCCCTGTGATGGGTTGGCACTCCGTCCAGGGTGTATCCTGCCTTGATGCCTGATGACGCCTGAGATAGGCACAGGCTCCCCGTGAACCGAGGTAGTTCAGATAAGCGGTAGAATATGAATGAATGAATGAATGAATAGTCAAATTGGTCTACTGTTTTGTATAATTTGTCTACAGTAAAGCAGGTATAATTAAACCTATTTCTAGGCATATTTTCATATTTTTAAACTTGAAACACTTCAACTAGCACTTCTTTCCTTATCTTTTGCATTTAAAAACAAAACAAAACAAAACAAAAAAAACACACACACACACACACACACAACCTTTGACACTTTTTTCATTGTAACTTTGAACAAATGTTTTAAACTCATGGTATCTTAAGTATGTAACTTAGTGAGCCAGCATTAATGTAGACAATGTTAGAGATTTAAGCACATATGTACGTCGCTCTGGATAAGGGCGTCTGCCACATGCTCTAAATGTAAATGTAAATATATTCTATTGAAAGTTTTTTTCTGTTTCTTTTTGAAAAAAAAATCATGCTTAAAAATTACTCAAATAAAAAAAAGTAGAACAAAATAGAATTGCCAATAGAACAAGAAAATATAATGTTTAAAAATATTAACATTTGCCTAGAAATAGGGAGAATAATTATAATCATAGTTATAGTCTATATAGTCTAATTCGTTAAAAAGAAAACATACAAAATGAAATCAAAGCTTTTTCTGTAGCTTACGGTGCCCGGGAAGTGCAAAACAAATGAACAAATCTGAAAACAAATTAACAAATCTGAAAACACATTAACAAATCCCAAAACAAATTAACAAATCCAAAAACACATCAACAAATCCAAAAACAAATTAACAAATCCCAAAACACATTAACAAATCCGAAAACAAATTAACAAATCCGAAAAGACAAATTTTTTAATTTGTTTTGCACTTTCCGGCCACCGTAGTAGCTGCTTGAGGAACAGTTCTGAATGGTTTTATTGCTGTTGTCGTTGTCGTGCTCCACTCCGACTCACCAATCTCATTCCCTTTCCTTGCTTCCTGCAAAGCTCCGATATCAGAAATGTCTCTTCGTCTACAGAAACGTTGCCGTCTCTGACGCTGGTGGATGTTTCTGACTGGACAGGAACGAAGACCGTGAGTCCGAGCAGAACGTCTCTGACAGGCAGAATTCCTCCTCCACGTAGAGACGCCGCACCGAGGCTGAAGACGTAAGCATCGGATATCTGCTGTTATCCGGCAGTGTGGAATTAATCCCGAAATCTTATCACTGACTCGTTCTAGTGACTGATTAATGTGGTGATTCCAGCTACGTTGTAATTATTCATGCAGAAACGAATTAGCAGTAAATTTAACTCGACTTTACTTCAGGGCTGCTCGATGCTTTCTCAGGCAAACATCATTGTATAAATGTTTTTCTTTTATTTTTCATTATTCTCCTGTCTGGCTGTTATGCTACATCCTATTATATTCGACAGAAAAAGGAAAAATAAAAAATGTCTAAATGTTGGTTCACCTTGGATGATTCCTCTCGAACCTCACACAGGTCCTTTTTAATTTAAATTAAAGAATGAGAGATTAAGCAGGAAGTTTGTCATATGTATAAAAGTTACTCTTTCTCTATGCAGAACAAATCCATCTTTCCCAGCGATCACCTTAGCAGCAGCTAAATCCCACGCCAGAGGAAGCAGCACCAGAGACATGGGTGTAAGTGTAGGTCAAAGGTCAGACTCTAAAGAAACTGACATAAAGATGAGAAATTTAGGATCCAACCAAACGCATGGTGCCTTAATATCTGCTCTGTGGAAAGTTATTTATGGGCATTAAGTGATCGGGTGTTTGTTTTACTTTTAAAGGATAACATGGCTCACATCAGTCCTCTGATTGGCTCGCCATGGGGATCAGGATCATTAGTGCTGTGGGTCCCGAATCCTCACTACGTCCCTCAGTGTCTTAAGAGGTATCCAAACCGCCAACCCTCCTTCACTGTGACTGACAGACATACAGGCCACGCCTCCTTCATTGTGACTGACAGACCTACAGACCACGCCTCCTTCATTGTGACTGACAGACCTACAGACCACGCCTCCTTTATTGTGACTGACAGACCTACAGACCACGCCTCCTTCAATGTGACTGACAGACCTACAGACCACACCTCCTTCACTGTGACTGACAGACCTACAGACCACACCTTCTTCATTGTGACTGACAGACCTACAGACCACACCTCCTTCATTGTGACTGACAGACCTACAGATTACGCCTCCTTCATTGTGACTGACAGACCTACAGACCACGCCTCCTTCATTGTGACTGACACACATACAGACCACGCCTCCTTCATTGTGACTGAGAGACATACAGACCACACCTCCTTCATTGTGACTGACAGACCTACAGACCACACCTTCTTCATTGTGACTGACAGACCTACAGACCACACCTCCTTCATTGTGACTGACAGACCTACAGACCACACCTTCTTCATTGTGACTGACAGACCTACAGACCACACCTCCTTCATTGTGACTGAGAGACATACAGACCACACCTTCTTCATTGTGACTGACAGACCTACAGACTACGCCTCCTTCATTGTGACTGACAGACCTACAGACCACGCCTCCTTCATTGTGACTGACACACATACAGACCACGCCTCCTTCATTGTGACTGAGAGACATACAGGCCACACCTCCTTCATTGTGATTGACAGACATACAGACCATGTGGCTGACATAAAGGCCACGCCTTCTTCACTGTGACTGACACATACGTGTTACACCTAGTAGCCTTCATCAGTCAAGACCTTCTGTTCTTGTACCATCAGCTCAAAATCTCCACAATGTGCTGTGAAGGAGTTAATCTGCCTCCCGGCTTCTCAGACACCGAGCACATCTAAAGTGGTGAGTAAAAGTCATCTCTTAAACACGTCACTGCGTCGTCACAGAATCCCACCTTACACGTGCGGTTCCTCTCAATCAGAACCGTAAAAGAAGTACGAAGTCAGTGCGGTTCCATCTCACCTGTTCACCCCTGACCTTTCACGCCAGTCGGCAGACAGAGTCGGTGTCACCTGATGAGCCGGAGGCAGGTACAGGAGACAGCCTGCAGGCATCAGCAGCTGTGGATGATCCTGAACACCTGAGACACCTGAGTGCGTTCCTGGTGAAGAACAAACCCGCTGTTTTTCACAGTGTGAGAGAGAGGAGGGTCAGCAGAGCGAGCCGGGACGCACCAGCTTCACTTTACAAACTGGACACCAAGGTGAAAAACACGTCCACGCGTCATCCCGCTCAGAGACGTCCATTTAGAGCAAAATATTGTAACCGGTTAGAACAAATTGTCAGACAAATACACTGGCTTTTATTCAGAGTTTTCCACAACTATAAATGGATGTGTCCTTGTTTATTAAATAAAAAAAATGCTCCTAGTGAGTCTTTTCTGATTTGTGCAGACAGGTGATGAGGATGTAGACTGGGACAGACTGAGGGGACAGTCGTACCTCTGGAAGAGGCATAACGTCCATCCTGAAGATGTCAGTCCACCAGGGGGCGCCAGAGGAGCTGAGGGTACCGTCGGCTCATCTCCTGTTTCAAAACCGAGCTCGGATCGAACGATTCACAGCCCACAGTGTGCAGGTCAGTGAAACCTGCTACTGTTAACATTTAAGTGGGCGTGGTCAATGTGTCTGTCTGTCACAATAAAGGAGGCGTCGACTTTCACACATGCGACTGCAATCAGGACACGCACCTATAATATGTGTGCATTTAAAGAGACTGAATTTGATAGATAAAGGTATGCGTGTGTGTGCTTGTGTGTGCTTGTGTGTGTGCCTGCGTGTGCGCGTGTGTGTGTGCGTGTGCATGTTCAGCTCCTGCAGCATGGCCGTGTGTGAAGAAGCCGTGTTCTGGCCGATACACTCATCTACTGCTCTCTCACAAGAGGCACCCACCACGAACCGGGTCAGAACTGGACATGACCATCTGCAGCACTTCTGCTCTAACCGAACACAATCAGCTACACAGAGTAAGAGCTCACACACGCACTCTCTCTCACACACACACACACACATTCTCATAAACACATTCACACACACACTCACACACACACACAAATACAAATACTAAGACAATACATATGCCTACGCACACAAATACAGCTTGATCACTTACACTCGTGCTGCGTAGATCACTGAAAGCTCAGTGTGTGTGTGTGGCACCTGCAGTGTAATTTTGAAGAAAAATCTTTTTTATTGTGCACATGTGTATATAACAGTTCACAGCTTTTTCATATGAGGAATGTTTCCCTGAGAGCACACACAGCAGAGCTGACTTTGTGTGCAGGTTGTGTGCGTGACGCTTCTTTAGCCTTTGTGTGTCTATGTGTTAGTGTGTGTATGTGCGTGTGTGCACGTGTGTGTGTGCAGATGTTGGACACGGACGAGAGGCATGAGAGAGACCGGGACAGTAAAGGAACCTTTGCTCCACTGAACTCCCGAGTTTTACGGCCGGGGCTCCACCCACAGGCTGTACGGTGAGACGCATGGAGGGGTCAAAGGGCACGAGGTGGATACCTTTGGTTCTGATTTTATTCATCGTGTTCGCTGAAGCCGGTCGTCCAAAGTTTTAAAAAAAAAAAGCTAATAATTTCTGTAAAGCAACATGTAGTCTCTGTTCTGAGATTTACAACATACTGAATTTACTCTGGAATTGTCAGTGTGAAACTAAGTGACTGCCACGTCTGTCTGTCTGTCTGTCTGTCTGTCTATGTCTGTCTATGTCTTTCTGTCTGTCTGTCTATGTCTGTCTGTCTGTCTGTTTGTCTGTCTTTCTGTCTACGTCTGTCTTTCTGTCTACGTCTGTATGTCTGTCTGTCTGTCTGTCTGTCTACATCTGTCTGTCTGTCTATGTCTGTTTGTCTGTCTATGTCTGTCTGTATGTCTGTCTATGTCTGTCTGTCTGTCTGTCTGTCTGTCTGTCTGTATGTCTGTCTGTGTCTCTGTCTGTATGTATGTTTGTCTGTCTATGTCTGTCTGTCTGTCTGTTTGTCTGTGTCTGTCTATGTCTGTCTTTCTGTCTACGTCTGTATGTCTGTCTACATCTGTCTGTCTGTCTGTCTGTCTGTCTGTCTGTCTGTCTGTCTGTCTGTCTGTCTGTCTGTCTGTCTGTTTGTCTGTCTATGTCTGTCTGTATGTCTGTCTGTCTGTCTGTCTGTATGTCTGTCTGTGTCTCTGTCTGTCTGTCTGTATGTATGTTTGTCTGTCTATGTCTGTCTGTCTGTCTGTCTGTTTGTCTGTGTCTGGCTATGTCTGTCTGTCTGTATGTTTGTCTGTCTATGTCTGTCTGTCTGTGTCTGTCTCTGTCTTTCTCTCTTTCTATCTGTCTGTCTATTTGTCTCTCTCTTTCCCTGGCTGCCTTTCTTTCTTTCTGTATGTCTGTCTGTTTCTCTCTCTCTCTCTCTCTCTCATCCTGTATTTCTATTTATCTGTCTGTCTCTCTATAGAGATCTCTAATCCCTGTCCTGACACCAGCCGAGATCTAAGAATCATCTCTGGAGCGATGGAGCCCTGGGGAAGGAGAAGCTCTACAATACAACTCTGTACATCCATACCAATCCTCAGCTAGCTGTAACACACACACACACACACACAGATACACAAACGTCAGTGTCAGTGTGTATGTATATATATATATATATATATATATATATATTAGCGTGTTATGAGCAGAGCGATGAATCATTTACAAACTTATAAACTACTTCACTGTGACAGATGTGTAATGATGTTAAATCCTCTCCTAATGTCTAGATCTTTTCTCCAGCAGACACTGGACAGAGTTGCATGTTCACAGAAGTTTCTTTGCTCTTAGAAATGCATTACTAAACACTTCACAATTTTCCATTTACCTCAAATGTGTGGAGTTGCAAAGCTAATTTTGTGAATCCTGTGAAAAAAACAACCAGAGGTGAAAACTGTGTGTGTGGAAAAATCAGATGTGGAAATAAATGACTCATGAAAAAAAATCATATGTGAAAAACTCAGATTCATGTGGGAGAGAAACATCAAAGGTGAACATAAACGAGAGAACGAGTCCAGCTCTTTGGCTTGAGGTTATTGTGGTGGTGAGAAACCTTCATGGTTCTTCACCTGGAGGAGATTTAGACGGAGATGCTGAGGGTCCCGGACGAGGTCGGGGGGGGGGTTTGAGTGATTAACTCTTGAATTTATGGAAAACTGGGGGCAAAAGTTTAAGATTAATTATTCCAATTAATAATGTTACTCACCTACCCACGAGTTATTTTTATGAATTTGAATAAATATATATATATATTTTGCATTGCAGATGATGAGATTTTCTTGGCTCCATCTGAACTGGAGCTCTAACTTGCACTCGTTAAACCTCAAACCATTGATAAGATCAGAAACCTCCAACTTGGAGGCTATGGTTCTCTCCCAGAAAGGATTGAGATACTTCATTCATAGACGAGTTTGAGTATCTTAGGTTCTTATTGTCCAGTGATGGAAACTGACAAATATCAGCGACTGCAGTAATAACCATCAGTAGTAGTGAGGCAGGTCCTCGGTTCGTAACAAGGCACTCGGTCCACGTCTGTGGTCACAAACAAAAAAGCTTGCAAGTTCGGCTCGTAGAAATAAAGTTCCTCTGTAGGGATGCTGGGTATCTCAGGAAGTAGAGCCATTGTTCAGGTACGCCCCTCAGTCATGTCTCTGTAGAGCCGAATCGGGCAACTGGACAGAAACCCTGAGGCCAACCCAAGACTTCTCTGGACAGTTTAGACCTCACAGTTGGTCAGGGACTGTCTGGGGATCCCATGGAGAAGCTGGCTGACATTTTCACTCTGCTCCCAGGACGTCATGACCCCTCAGGAACGAATAAAAATATATTTCTTCATGAGTCCTATAGCAACACTGATTTGTCCTGAACATGAACGGTAAGTATATGTGTTTTAGTTAGCCTGGTAACACACACACACACACACATCAAGGCACAGCTGTGGCTTCAGTCAGTTCTCACACCCAGCTTCTGTCCTTGTGCCAGAGAACCTACAGTCCCTACACACACACACACACACACACACATATTCCAACCTTGTTTCCATGAGTGCTCAGCTTGAGAGAAATATGCATGCGTGTGTGTATGTGTGAGAGAGAGTCCCGAGCAGTGCTTCCTCCGTGAGTAGAGATTTCCGAAGCTGATGCCCAAATCCACACGCCGCTTTGAGTCGGCCGCTTGGGGATTTTCACCTCCACCTGCAGAACCCCACTCTGGCAACAACAACACCCAGGTCTGACGTCTGCCTCAGGAAAGACCACAGCATGCCGAGCTACGATCGTGGCAACCCTGAGCTGTAATTACACACGCCACATTCTTAACAGTGCACGAACACGGACGAGAGCGTCTGCAGAACCACCGACAAGCAGCAAACGAGTCCAATAATAAGCCGAACTTAGAACGGCTTAGTATAAAATATAGAAATGCTTCGGAACGTTCGTGTAAGGAATACAACACTGTGTGTTGTGTTGTTATGGGAAACTCATCAACAGCGGGTTGCTGTGATGAAGTGACGTTGCTGTTACTACCCCGGAGTTGATCATCCTCATACCACAGAGTTACAGAAACAGTTCGGGACGCTCATGCTGGCCAGACAGCTGATATAATAATTCAACATGGAGGATGAAATTCTTTCTAAAATAGACTTTTGTTGTTCCTACAGTGTGATTATGTGTTTCTAAGTTCCAGCCAATCAGAAAACTGTCACTAGGGTGTAATAAAGCAAATAACTGACAGGTAAACTGACAAAACCCCACGCTGTTTGGAATGTGCGCAGGTCTCCCATCTGTGTAATATGGTCCGATGGCGTCAGCGTGTGTTTGGTCAGGGTTTAAGGTCGGCCGTACGTTCACACACACCGTAAAATGAGACGCCGTTGCTAACGTAGTGAACGCGGTTGCCGGGCAGGAAAGACATCTCTGCAGCGTCTCAGTGCTTCTGTGCGGCAGCTGCTGAATGTCATACACACAGGACAGGGAGTTAGTGTGTGTGTGTGTGTGTGTGTGTGTGTGTATGTGTCTGCGTGTTATGTCTGATCTAGATACATTTGACACAATTAGAGTTGTCCTGAGCACCGCTGAGGCCCGGGCCTGGGATAAAGCCGTCCTTTGATGGCCGTTGGCTCAGGGGAAAAAGTGAGCGTCTGCGTGGACAGACTGCCTTAATTCCAGCTAACAAGCAAATGGTTGTGATGAGTGTGTGATTTGAGTAAACAAATGACCTGATGGCTAGATCACTGTGTTCCTGTGTTTTGAAAGATTGAGAGAGAGAGAGAGAGAGAGAGAGAGTTCATTATCCCTGATCTCCGGACTGCTGCTGCTTGCCATCCTGCTTGGCATGGTACATTTCTGCATAACGGCGTGTTCGTTAGCGCCACGTGTGTTTGCTGAGCCGTATTTGTTTATGCCCTTCTCTTTGCCTGTCCTGGAACTTTCTGCTTTAAAATTTTCCCAACAGGAGGTGCTCTGTGAGCGAAGCCTACACACCCTCCACCCCACACAGCAGCGCCAGTGTAAAGGAACTGACATCTGCACGACAGCTCCAGGGTTTGTTCTGCCCTCCAGACGCCAGCTCTGAAGAATGGGGCTCCACAGGTTTCTCTGCTAGAAAGCCCACCAACTCAGCACTGCGTTAATTACTTAACATTTGACCCCGTCTTAGAACAGTGACTGAGCTTTGCCAGTAATGAAGAACCCTCATGGATTCTGTACTAAAATAAAACCACATCAGACAAGAATCGCGTCCTTGCTAATTGACTGCATTTGAGTTGAAAATTTTCCCAACAAACAATTGTTTATTATTAAATATGTGCGTCAGTATTCTGTCACGGGGGGCACGTTGGCTTAGTGGTTAGTACGTTCGCCTCACACCTCCAGAGTTGGGGGTTCGATTCCTGCCTCCACCTTGTGTGTGTGGAGTTTGCATGTTCTCCCCATGCCTCTGGGGTTTCCTCCGGGTACTCCGGTTTCCTCCCCCGGTCCAAAGACATGCATGGTAGGTTGATTGGCATCTCTGGAAAATTGTCCGTAGTGTGTGATTGTGTGAGTGAATGAGAGTGTGTGTGTGCCCTGTGATGGGTTGGCACTCCGTCCAGGGTGTATCCTTGATGCCCGATGACGCCTGAGATAGGCACAGGCTCCCCGTGACCCGAGGTAGTTCGAATAAGCGGTATTCTGTATAGACAGAAGATATTCTGTCACGATCAGGAGTTTACGATAAACAGAGATGTTCCGAGGAACAAACAAACTCCAAGCATTTATTCTCCAGCGAGAAGCATGTGCTAAAAGTCGGCCATGTTTACTGCTAATGAGCTCCTACTGTAGAGCAAGACACCAAGACACACCCCTACAGGTCGGGGGCGGGGCATATATATATATATATATATCCAGAGAGGATTTTTCATGGATGAGCTGAACATTATTATGGGGTATCATGGGGTATCATGGGGTATGTTTTCTTTAGTATTATTTTTTCGTGGATCTTTTTTGGATGTTTTTTTCTGGGGACGAGCTCTGAAACCTCACCACAGGCATGTGCTACAACTTATAAACATCCAAGGACCTTGAAACTCTTCAGCATCAGGGTTGGAGACCTGACTGATTCCACACACACACACACACACACACACACAAAGTGAGACAACGAAGACGCGGTCAACCCGTTTGTAATGGAACAGAAGTTATTTTTTCTGTACTTCTCTGTGAAAGAAGCCGTCCATCACATATCCGCTGTTGTTCACACGCCGTGCTGATGCAAATCCTGGTGACTCAGTGGAACACCGATTCCGTTACAGCTCAGAGGGAAAAAACAAACCACCTCACACACACACACACTCGCACCCAAAGTTCCTGTTTGCTCGCTCTGTCCATATGTCCATCATCACAGGTGTGTTCGAACCAGATTTTAGCACCCAGGTGTGAACCGGAGTCCGTGTGCATCAGCAGCCCTCAATAAAACACTCAGCGTGAACCCGAAGCCAATAAAAGCTTTCTGGCACAATCAGACAAATCCGTACAAAGGAATTATTTCTTTATTTATATAAGATACTTCCACTAGGATGTTGCTAGAAGATCCTCTTCAGATCGTTATAGGATCCACTTTCAGAATAGTGAATGAACCCGAAATCACTATTAAAATTATCATGTTAATTATCACGGAATTATTATAAATACAGTACGAATTTTCCACTAGGAAGCTGCACATGAACAACCCCTCAAGTTGTAATTACGACTAGGAAACTCATCATTTAGATACCTGAGTTTACCAGACAGGAGGGCACGGTGGCTTAGTGGTTAGCACGTTCGCCTCACACCTCCAGGGTTGGGGGTTCGATTCCCGCCTCCACCTTGTGTGTGTGGAGTTTGCATGTTCTCCCCGTGCCTCGGGGGTTTCCTCCGGGTACTCCGGTTTCCTCCCCCGGTCCAAAGACATGCATGGTAGGTTGATTGGCATCTCTGGAAAATTGTCTGTAGTGTGTGTGATTGCGTGAATGAATGAGAGTGTGTGTGTGTGTGGCCTGCGATGGATTCAATTATATCACTATTTATCAGTTTTAGGAGCATTCGCCATGTAAGTCCCTGTATTTTTATATGTCTGTTACCATGGAAACAGTACCATATTAGAGTGAAGGTATGAATAAAAACACCTGAAATGAATCAACAAATCAGATCATTAATCAGAATGTTAATGTGTCTGCACAAAACAAGTTCTGTTAGTGTGTGTGCATGTGCGTGTGTGTGTGTGTGTGTGTGTGTGTGTGTGTATTGCTTGCCCGTTCTGACTTTCCCCTGCTGGTGGAAATGTTTGTCTGGAGCATTAACAATGGCTGGGGTTGAGCCAGACCGTCCGAAATGCCAAACTGCCCCATTCTCCTTCTTTCTCACTCCCAGACTCTCTGTTTTGTCCTCTCTTACTCTAAAACCCTACTCCCTTACACACTCACACACACACAGACACACACACTGCCCCTCCTTTCGCTCTTACACACACATCCTGCTTTTGTGCGTCCGGAATCTGTGGAATTTTGACTGCGGTCGCCGCCCATGCCGAATCCTGATACAAGGTGCACCTGAAGAAACGAAGGATTCTTACCACACACACACACACACACACACACACACACACACACACACATCTGTGTGATGGTACTCCACTCATCACCACATTAGATCCATACGTATATATACTGTACGTATGTATATTCACCATGTTAAACTGGATAAGCATCTAGCACCTGCCGCCTAACCACCTACCTACACCACACACACACACACACACACACACACCTGTTCACTCCACTGTGGCCTTCACTCTTCACCTTTCTCTCAGACTCGCTCACATATCCCGAGCCTCTCACGTCTGGCTCTTCGCCCTGAGCACAGCACGACAGGCACGAAGCACGACGCTCACAACACAAATCAGATTTTTTTTCTGGCTACGCTCACCATAAATAAGTGACCAAATCTGAACTTCCATCAACATTCCAGCTTTGGAGATCTTTATGACCGTTATTTTTATCATTCCAGAATAGAACTCTGATGCTTTGCATACACGAATAGCGTTTAAGGCCTAATAAGGGCTCTGAGCTCAATTATCAGGACATACTTTTGTGTATTAAGCGTGCAGAGAGAATTTAGCGAGACTTCTTCATATCCTGAAGTACAGCTTCAGAGTCTGATGTGATTCAAATGTTAGACCAAACAGAAAACTTTCTGAATGAATCAAGTATCTGATTTATCTGAGCACAAGATGTCATATGTCTCTGATTACAAATGAGATGAGTCTGATGCTATAGCAAATGTTAGACCGAACATTTATTATCTACCGCTTATCCGAACTACCTCGGGTCACGGGGAGCCTGTGCCTATCTCAGGCGTCATCGGGCATCAAGGCAGGATACACCCTGGACGGAGTGCCAACCCATCGCAGGGCACACACACACTCTCATTCACTCACACAATCACACACTACGGACAATTTTCCAGAGATGCCAATCAACCTACCATGCATGTCTTTGGACCGGGGGAGGAAACCAGAGTACCCAGAGGAAACCCCCGAGGCACGGGAAGAACATGCAAACTCCACACACACAAGGTGGAGGCGGGAATCGAACCCCCAACCCTGGAGGTGTGACGCAAACGTGCTAACCACTAAGCCACCGTGCCCCGTAGACCGACCAGTCATCTAGAAATAAATTAGACTCTAATTTCATTCTTTGTACTATTTAGGCCTTTTCTTCTCTGTGATTAGACCCAACAGACTCATCTAATTTGTGACTTTGTGATCAGACTCATTTCTTACTGCGGGATTAGACGTGGACTGTTTGTGATCGGGTACATCAGACTCATTAACGTCTCCAAATCCTCATTTTTTAGCGATTAGACACACCAGGCTAGTGTTTGTGAAAATTTAACGTCTGATTTCATTGTGACTAGACACATCAGACACATCAGACACATCAGACCTACAGTATCATACACATTTCTCTGATCAGATGCATAGGATTTGAGATATGTGATACCTTTGATTCATTTTATCCTTTGAGATGAATCAAATCAGACTTTGGTTCTTTTTCTTTGTTTTTTTTTTTAAGGGATCGGACACATTACACCAAAATACATTAAACAGTAGAATTTGAATTCTTCAGAATAAGAGTCTTCAAGAAGAGAAACATCAGACTCATGATCATTTATTTGTAATCAGAAACTCACTGCTGCTATCAGACACATTAGACTCTTATCAGACGCTCAGAGAGATGGTTTGTTCCTGAGCTGGTTGTTGGAAACACGAGGCCGACGTAATGCGACAGAGAACACCTTTGAACTCCTTAAGAAATAACAATGAGAATGTTTGGATTTTCTTCACAAAACATGGGAACCAGTCTTTTCTGGAACGCTGCCCGCCTCTAGGAACGGTTTGGAGGGAGTTCTGCAGCTCGACAGGAAGACCTCCCTGTAGAGGGTGCGTGAGGACAGTTCAGTCTGTGCGCTGAGAATCTGTCAAGAGCCTGTTGAGTTGTTTATGGGGATTTCCTTCTCCATCTGCATCACTGCTTCCTATTACAGAGGAAAGCCATACGGCCGAGCGGGAGCGAGAGCGGGAGCGGGAGTTCCCTTCTCACTCGTTCCACTATAACACAGGAACGTCTGTAGGGTAGGAGTTCCCAGCTCTAGTCATGGAATTCCTTGCAATTATTTTCCCAGCACTCCATCAGAGAAGCTACCTGTCGCAGAGCTGCCCTCAAATCCGTCTTTGTTTTTGGTGCAAAACCGTCGAGTTGCCGTCAGAGTTGTCAGACCGTGATGTAATGGTAAAAACACACACTTTATCAGTAAGACGGTGACGTAATGGATAACACTAAAAACGTCCTACAACCTTGTTAGATTTCCAGTGAAGATTCAGTAAAAACCTTGTTTTCTAATAACATGCCTCGACCACCAAAGCTGGGATATGTGAAGAAAAGAGTTGTGCTGTAACGTATGTGTATCGATAATAATGGCCTTCTTCATCTTCTTCTGTGGTTCTAAAGTTGCATCATGAGTCCTGGAGGATCCACTTCCAGGTAGCACTCTGTATCAAAGTCAAGAAAAACCCATCTTCCTCCCCATCATGACCATGTTCTAGTGAGGGACCATCAAGATCATCCTGAGCAGCTGCACCTTCACACACACTCTTCACCCCGCACACTCTTCACCATACACATTTTAAGTTTTAAGTCACGTGACGTACGGCTAAGTACGGTGACCCATACTCAGAATTTGTTCTCTGCATTTAACCCATCCAAAGTGCACACACACACACACACACACACACCGTGAACACACACCCGGAGCAGTGAGCTGCCATTTATGCTGCGACGCCCGGGGAGCAGTTTGGGGGGGGGGGGGGGGATGTTCGGGTGCCTTGCTCAAGGGCACCTCAGTCGTTATCGTAGGAAGGGTGTGTTCAATAGCTGATTTGTCAGGTCAGGTAAGTTACAGCTGGCAGAAAAGGCAAAATACTTCTGACCGGAAAAATCCGTTTTCCCAAACGATGCTCTTGAAAGACATTTTCTATGTCATCGCTTCCGGATTCATCCGGAATATATTCAGTTTTGACACATTAATGTACGATCATCAGAGTCCAGCCATCTGTGCAGGACCGTCACAGATGCTTCGATCACAGACGTCCATCATCCATTAGGTCCATTAAAGCAGCATTATACTGTAGCACACATGTTTCCTCAAGGGCACCGGGACAGACTATTCTTCACTCTATTGTGATTCCATTCAGACTCGTGAACAACACGTACGATAAGATTATTCACCGCCAGGAACTGATGCATGAAGGTATCAGTTTGTTTTAAATCAAATCAAATCATTGGCTGGAGATTTGGTGCATTTAGCAACAGATGAATAATTGCAGTGTATAAAGTGAAGGTTTTCTTCTTCTTCTTCTTCCTCTTCTTAGCACTATTACCTAACTGAAGGATCAGTGTGTGTGTGTGTGTGTGTGTGTGTGTGTGTGTGTGTGTGTGTGTGTGTGTGTGTGTGACTTCCTTACTCACTTTGCTCACTCTTCTGTGTTTTTATGTCAGAGGGGGCCTGTCTCTCTCTCTCTCTCTCTCTCTCTCTCTCTCTCTCTCTCTCTCCTCTCACTATAAGGTGACCTGCTCCAGCTGTGTTCTTCCATAAAGCTCCCCGAGCCACACACTCGCACCGGCTCTCTGCGGATTTAAACTCCAGATTTCTAACCAGTGACTCAATTCCCTGAGCGAGAGGTGTAACAAAAACAAAACAAAAAAACCCTAGGAGTCTGTGGATATCTCGACTGACTCTTTGAACCTGATTTAAACCCGGATTTATCCTTTTTAATCACCTGGAATATTAGAAATTCTTCCTTTTTTTTCCCCTCCAGGATCTGTCTATCCAAAACGGTTGGAATCTGAGCAAGGATGCAAGCAGTTGTGTGCAGCCTGCTGCTGTTTGTTCTCGCCGCTGCTGGAGAAGTGAGTACACAAGATCCATTCAGGCTTTTCTGTGATGGTTAGTCTGTTGTTGTTGTTGTTGTTGTTGTTTTTCGTGTAAATGCTTGAGTTTTTCATTGAAAACTGGCCCTAATTGCTTAAAACAAGGAGGATACAAATGATTCTAATGACTGTTTTACTTGGCTAACTTTGTAAGATATCGGTTATAGTGTGTGTGTGTGTATGAGACACAACAACAACAACAACAACAACAACAACAAAAGTGCAGGAAGGTGTAAGGTCTGTGTGGTATGTATGAAGTTCCTGGGACTGAATAAGACATAGTAACGGTCTGGTCACAGGGGGGCGGAGCCTTAAATCAAGCTAGTGGTTTGTTTATATTTTGGGAGCGGAGTGAAGCAGCTAGAGAAGGTATAAAAAAATACACAACTCCCCCCCTCCATCTCCACTGACGAGGAATTCAGAGACAGTCCCGGTATTTCTACCTCTGGGCAAAATAGTGGATGGATGTTTGAATAAGCCCCTCCCACTTTGGGTTCATATCCGAATACAGATCTTTTGAGCTGTAAACAGATTCAGATGTAGATCCAGTCGTTGTGTTCTAGCTCTAAGATGGTGTATCAGAACAGACAACATGTCTGCAGGACACTGAACATTTGAGGAAACTTCCTTCCCAGGCAATCCCTCACCTGTATGACAGTGCGAGTCTGTCTCATCAGAAAAGCACCCTGTCGATATGTTGACTCGTCTCCGTCTCGCACCGAACTCAGACATTTTTACTACAAGTGACAGCATGTTTAGGTCACGGCTCTGCACCCGGAGACGAGAAGCTCCCTAGAATTCAGTTAGATGTTTGATAAAAAACACATAGCAGCTATTCACTGCTAGATGTTTCCTCACCCGCTCTTTCCTCACCCTGTGATGCTCTACCAGGTGGTGCGAGGCTGTTCGGGGCCTTGCTCATGCCCCCTGATGCCTCCCTCATGCCCAGTGGGAGTGAGCTTGGTGCTGGATGAATGTGGCTGCTGTAAAGTTTGTGCGCAGCAGTTTAACCAGGACTGCGGCCCGGGAAAACCCTGCGATCATATTAAAGGCCTGCGCTGCCACCTAGGGGCCGGAGGAAACCCGCAACGAGGCTTGTGCCGAGGTGAGAAAATACCATTATTGCCACTTATGTACATTTATTTATTTTCTCAGTCAAAGGTTACTCCCAGAAATTAGGTTCATCAAGAGTTCTTCCCTTCCTAAAGGTTCTACCCAGGAACCCTGTTGTTCTGTTGTTACCCTGTTGTAAGGTTCTGCATACAACTTACTGGCAGTACGCTCGACGCTTTCTTACACTAGATGCTCTTTTGTCTGATCAATCAATCAATCAATCAATCAATCAATCAACATTAAGCTGAAATATGTAGCATATTTTTATTTCTATTATATTTATAGAAAAGTGTGGTATATTTAGATTATATTTAGATTACACTCTGATATCATTGCTGTATTTGTTTGTGTGTGTGTGTGTTCCCTCAGCTGATGCTCAGGGTCGGCCATGCGAGTTCGCTGGACGCGTGTACCAGCATGGCGAGGATTTCCAGCCCAGCTGTGAGCACCAGTGCAGCTGCATGGACGGCGTGGTGGGCTGCATGCCGCTCTGCCCCCACCTCATACCCCTGCCTGCATGGCATTGCACCAGCCCCCGCCTGGAAACGCCGCCAGGGCGCTGCTGCGAGGAGTGGGTGTGTCACGACGACAATCGCATCGATGAAGAGCCGCGTGACTCTGCACCTGCTCGACCACACAACAACCGCATCGACAAACTGCTGCACATGTTCAGTTACACGTCCAGAGCAGGAGACGCCTTCCAAGGTGAATATGTGGGATTTTATTTGGAACTCACACTAATTCCTAACTCATATTGAAATGAGGTTTTTCAGATCTTATTGTAACTCGACTGTAACTTCTTCTACATACTTCTGGTCCTGCAGAGCGGACATCGCTGCCTTTGTCCCAAGTTCCGTCCTCCGAGTGTGTTCCTCAGACCACAGACTGGTCCAAGTGCTCCGCCTCCTGCGGCTTCGGCGTCTCCAGCCGCGTGACTAATGCGAACCCGCGGTGTAAACTCGTCCGGGAGACGCGTCTCTGTCGGATCCACCAGTGTGACACCATGACGGCTGTCAGGGTAACGAAGCAGCTCTTTAACGTCTACGGTTCAACTTTTAACGTCAGACTCTGTTCAGATTTCATAAGACTTCATACTTTAATCAAAATAAGAGAGTAGATGAGGAATCTGCTGCATCCATTAACAGATATCATTTAGCACCACAGAATAAAAGCACACCGTGCTGCACACACAGCTGTTTCTAACAAGCAGGTTGTCTTGTTTGCAGAAAGAGAAGAAATGCAGACGGACGTTGAGGTCCCGAGAGCCGGAGCACATCTCGTTCGGTGGCTGTGCAACCGTGAGGCGGTACCGGCCCAAAACATGTGGCTCGTGTACTGACGGAAGATGCTGTCGTCCGTCCGAGACTCGCACCGTTCGCCTGCGCTTCCGCTGTCCAGACGGAGAAAACATCACACGCAATATAATGTGGATCCAACAATGTCGCTGCAGCAAGAGCTGGTGTAGCGCACAGAGAGACGACTCGCCTCCTTCTGTTAGCCTGCACAACGACATCCACACCTTCTCGTTAAAGGACGAGGAGTTTGACGATTAAAAAAACATATTTTTTATCGTTGCGTCCCAATTCCCTTACCTACACTATGCACTAAAAGATGAATCTACATACTAAATTCCCCCTAAATGTCCTCCTTTTGCTCGTTTTTGCCTTGCAAATATTTCTGAAATCAACTGTTAATAGCAAAAATATTGGCACCCTTCTCTTTTTACCAACTGGAGTTTCCTGACCCTGATGAAATAATCAATATAATCATAATAATCCACAAAAAAACGAAGACTATCTAGGACGGATAGTAGGACAGTAGGCAAATTGGGACCCAGCCACAATTTTGAGACGTATTTGGTGTCTGAAGTTTGTTTCTTTTTTGCACTGGCACAACGACGCTAATTCAGCTGACATACAGTATAAGATGAAGCAGGAGATGATTTCCATAAATAAATACAAGACCAGATATTTCTATATTTCTAAACATAAATGCTGGAGGCAACATTGCGATTTTAGTAAGATGGTAGAAAAAGCAGTAAAACAGATGACAGACATTGCAGCTACGTTTATGCTTTTAGCGTCAGTCAGCTCTCAGATTCTACAGGTTTTAAGCCCCAACAGACTAAAGCCTCCTGAGCAGGACACGAGTTCTGCAAGTTCTGAAAAACTGGAAAAACTGAACAATCCACTACTTTCTATGAGTTATTTGTTTGTTAGTAATTAAATAATTCTCCAAACACCAAACATGTCTATAAAAATGTTAAGAAAACTGGGTTTCTTCACTGTCATGTGCTCCCTGTGTTAAGACAAGCACTACGAGGAGAAGAGACGAGTTGAGATGAGAGGAGACGAGATGTTCGTCAGGAATGGAGACTTGTAAAACTACACCTTCTCCATAACTCCATCCACACCTCAGTGTAGAACTTTATTTATGTGGACCGCCAAAGGGGACGTTTCTCTTCGTGCTTTACCTCCAACATGTTTAAGATCTTTCTGTTGAGTGTGTGAGTCTGTTAGAGTGTGTATGTTATAGTATAGGGTGTGTGTTAAAGTGTTAGTGTATGTTAGCGTGTGTTAGAATGTTTGTGTGTGTGTGTGTGATGGAGTGTGTATTTGTGTGTTAGCGTGTGCAAACGTGTGTTAGTGTGTGTGTTAGTGTGTGTTAGCATGTGTTAGCGTGTTAGTGTGTGTGTTTGTGTGTGTTTGTGTGTGTAAGCGTGTGTTAGTGGGTGTTAGTCTGTGTTAGCCTGTGTTAGTGTGTGTGTGTGTGTAAGTGTGTGTTAGTGTGTGTTAGCATGTGTAAGTGTGTGTTAGCATGTGTAAGTGAGTGTTAGGGTGTGTAAGTGTGTGTTAGCGTGTGTTAGTGTGTGTGTTAGTGTGTGTGTTAGTGTGTGTGTTTGTGTGTGTGTTAGCATGTGTAAGTGTGTGTTAGCATGTGTAAGTGTGTGTTAGGGTGTGTAAGTGTGTGTTAGCGTGTGTTAGCGTGTGTTAGTGTGTGTGTTAGTGTGTGTTAGTGTGTGTGTTTGTGTGTGTTAGCATGTGTAAGTGTGTGTTAGTGTGTGTTAGCGTGTGTTAGCGTGTGTGTTAGTGTGTGTGATTCCTGCTGATACACTGACAGAACCAGCACAGTTTAGTTACTGCTCTTCTGGAGGCCGGTTGTTGTGGGAACCTGAACTGTAGGTCGTTTACTGGATTTTACAGACTGAGACTTTTTCAGTGATGAAGTAAAGAAATAATTTTAGGAAACTTAGGAAACCAATTCATCCAACATTAACATTAATAACATCGTATTAACAGCAGCGTTAAGTTCTGTGTACTTTTTGGTCACTCAGTATATTCATTGGGGTTTTTTTATCTGAAATTGTCCCTTAATTTTACCCCTGCACTATTTGAACTCCACAGCATGTGTTGTGGCTTTACTGTGTAACCATGTTAACGCTAGCAAGCTAATTATATCATAAAGCAGCAGTTATTCTAGATGTTAAAGTGACGTCATTGTATTTCACAGGAAATGTAGAGTGGTAACTGTAGCTAGCTTATTTAGTTTTACGCAAAATGTAGGAACAAAGGCTGAAAATTCTCCAGTATTCTGTATCCATGATGCCGTCATGCTTCCAGCGAATCTCATCAACACTTGTAAATTTATCGTTAATTAATGGTCATTCGTATGTGTCTGTATTTTCTTTATGACTTTCTATCGGTAGGGAAGAAGGACGTTGGCTAGTTTCTGAGAGTTTGACGATGTAGGTGATTTAGTCTCAGGTGGATTAACGAGAGGACGTCCGACAGACGGATCAGTCTGTGTGATTGTTGTACTTTGTGTTATTCAGTGTAATTGTAAGTTGTGTTTGTTGTGTTGTTCTAATAGACTCCAGAAGTTTCACACTTCCTCGTGCATATGTGTGTGTTTTATGTGGTTATTTGTGGAAAGACTACAGTGAGGCTTTAATCCATCTGATGGACGAGCGTGTGAGAGACTTTATTATTATTATTATTATTATTATTATTATTATTATTATTATTGGATGATTATATAACACCGTGTCTTCTTCCTGTTTGTACAGTGAACACGTTTCACCCTCAGTGGAGTGAACGCCACTTTAGAGATTGCTCCATTTTTCGGGGCGTAATTTACTCCTCCTTAAATTCTCTGAGATGCTCTCTTGTGTAAGAGTGCGTAACGTGTGTGTGTGTGTGTGTGTGTGTGTGTGTGTGTGTGTGTTTGAGTGTGTGTGTAACATGTTGCCTGATGTTGACCTTCAGTGTTAAAGTCAAATACAGTAAATAAAGTGTTTAAAAGAAGATGTGATTCTTTGTTTTATTTGGACAGACGGAAGGACGGACGGACGGATGGACGGACGGACAGACAGACAGATAGATAAAAAAATCACATTATTGTGGAGCAAATAATTCAATAGGTGACTGTAGATAAAGTGAGTTGTTGGCAAAACTATTGGCAGATTTACAAAACTATTCAGATTTACCATTTTAAGTACCTTGACCCAGATTTTGACACAATATTACAAATATTAAAGATGATACTACTCCCAATAATAATAATAATAATAATAATAATAATAATAATAATAATAATAATAATAATAATAATAATATAAAGTGATTGTTATTATTATTATTATTATTATTATTATTATTATTATTATTATTATTGTTGTTGTTGTTGTTGTTTTTGTTTTTTAACTAATATTAGTATTTTGTAACAGGTGTGTATATAAATAGTGTTTGACAAAAATGGACGTATACCACATTGCTTTATTCTCTTATGTCATCACTGCGCTTATAAAACAATTATGCAATAAATCACGTTTCACAAAATGTTTACCTTTTTTCAACCATGGCAGAAAAGCACTGAATATTTTTGTAGATAGAGAGACAGACAGATAAAAAGAGAGATACATAGAGCGAAATATTTCTTCCTCTCTCCACACATAATACGACTCAGTAGTGCAAACATCACACCCTCCTCCTAAATTCCAAACAGAGCTTTACCGTCTCCTTTCTTTTCCTTCCCCAACCATACCATCCGGTCTAACTTCCCCCAACACACACACACACACACACACAGTAAGTCCGACTCTGACCTTCCTCAGCACTACAGGAAGTCAGTAGACATTACAGTGCACACAGTGTTACTTTTCTTTGAATGATTGCAGTCGAACAGTCCGTGATGTTTCAGCTCAGAAAGCTCAGTATTCTTCATTTTTAAAAACAAAACGTGCCTGTATTTATCATTAAATAGAGAAAAGATAGAGAGCTACCACATAACATAACATAAGAAAAGACAAGACAACATAAGATAAGACAAGATAAGATAAGATAAGACAAGGCAACATAAATTAACACAACATAACAAGACCACACAAGATAACATAACATGACATGACATGACATGACATGACATAACAACATAAGAAAAGACAAGACAACAAAATAACACAAGATAAGATAAGATAAGACGAGTCGACATAAAATGACACAACATAACAAGACCACACAAGATAACATAACATAACATAAAATGACATGACATGACATGACATGACATGACATGACATGACAACATAACAACATTATGAACAGAAAAAACAAGACAACATAAGACAAGAGAAGAGAAGATAAGACAAGACAGGATATGACAAGATAACACACCATATAACAAGACAAGACAATCCTTCATTCGTCCCACAGAAAGTTTGCAATAAATCTGTATAAGTGATACAGGCTATAGATATCTGGATAGAGTTCACAATCAGAATATCAGAATTCAAAAATACAGCATGTTCATACACATGACTTTTAAACTTTGGGAGGTGAAACTTAGGATCTCTGCTTTAGTCAGCACTTTCTTTTGCTGGATAAACAGATACAAATGTGACACAGTGCTCGGTAATCAATATAAAATGTAGTAATAATCTGTGCCGAGGTAGAAGAGGAAGAAACTTGGGTTAATAGTAACTCTTTTCCATCACAATCTCAACAACACAACTGCCTGGGGTTTTTATTCCATATGAAATTCCTGCTTTGTAGCAGTAGTTATTATTGTACATACGGTACATATGTAGTGTTGGGAATCCGTTTGTGAGGTTTTTTTATAATTTGGGAGGATTTTGTCTCTTGTAGAAGTCGAAATGTGTTGTTTTTGTTCTTTGGGTTGCTGAAGTCTATACACCTGTAATTCATCAAATGAGCGAATGAATTTCAACCATCGCCTGGGACACCACAAATACCCACCGTCCTCATCTTTCCTCTCTGGGGTCACATGTGACGTAAAACCCAGCTGTAGCTGGTAGTATTTGCTCAGAGGGCAACATCAACACCAGAATATAAATGTCTATATGTTTGCTCAGACGCAGTAATCTGTGTTGGTGAAGTGGACGTGTAAAGTTACAACGTCAAAGTTATTGTAGAGTTTACACGGTGTCCGTGGACAACGAGAAGAATTTCACAACAAGGGAAACAGACGTGTACAGATGTTGTGTGACGACAAAGAGACGAGGGTGTGCCTACTGTGTCTGCGTTCGTTCGTTTGGTGGAAAGCGTTATCTGACGTGACTTAGACAGAATCCAATCCAAGCTCCAGTAAAGAGCTGAGAAGCTGAACTTGAAGGTTTTGTTTTTGTTTTGTTTTTTTTTCAAACACGTGGCACCAAAAACTGCAGGGTCTGATTTGGCCTCGAATTTTAAAATTAATTTCCTACAACTTCATAGATGCTTTATATATATATATATATAAGGGGGCACGGTGGCTTAGTGGTTAGCACGTTCGCCTCACACCTCCAGGGTTGGGGGTTCGATTCCCGCCTCCACCTGGTGTGTGTGGAGTTTGCATGTTCTCCCCGTGCCTCGGGGGTTTCCTCCGGGTACTCCGGTTTCCTCCCCCGGTCCAAAGACATGCATGGTAGGTTGATTGGCATCTCTGGAAAATTGTCCCTAGTGTGTGATTGCGTGAGTGAATGAGTGTGTGTGTGTGTGTGCCCTGCGATGGGTTGGCACTCCGTCCAGGGTGTATCCTGCCTTGATGCCCAATGACGCCTGAGATAGGCACAGGTTCCCCGTGACCCGAGGTAGTTCGGATAAGCGGTAGAAGATGAATGAATGAATGAATGAATATATATATATATATATATATATATATATATATATATATATATATATATATATATATATATATAGTAATATACAATATACCAATAGAGTGAGAGGATTACATGAACATTAATGAAGCTTTAGGCTCTTATAAAGCTCTGCTGCTCTCTACTGGTGCTCTGTACAAGTCACAGAAGTCCTACATGTTTGTGTCTGGAACGTGTAACTGTTATACACGATTTATTTACACACGTGACAGGGAGTAGAGCACGTGAAGACAGTCCTTGGTATAAACCTGTCAGTGTGGTTTATGAATATGAATCTAAACTGACAGAATGACACATTTAACATAAAGTTATAGAGAAGGAAAAAAGAGAAATGAACAGAAAACTTCAGGAAATGGTCAAATTTAATATTCACAAATAGTCTATTATTTATATTACTTAATTATTTTTTGTTATTTGCATACAGTTTTGTGTGATATGGGATATAATATGCGAGTTTTCTCTGTGAGAAAAGCTTCTATTTATTGTAGAGACAAAATTGTGTAATGTATGAAATGTATGAAAATTTTCCCCAGGATTGGACTCACCAAAGAGAACAAGAACACTTGTGTGTGTATGTGTGTGTGTGTGTGTTTGTGTGTGTGTATATGTGTGTTTGTGTGCGTGTGTGTGTATGTGTGTGTGTGTGTTTTTGTTTGTGTGTTTGTGTGTGTGTTTGTGTGCGTGTGTGTGTGTGTTAAATAGCATATAATTTAAATGGTATACACTTAATATAGTACTTAAAATAAAATATAATGTATATAGTCAGAAATTAATATGTAATTCTAATATATAATTATTATATAATAATATAATATTATTTTATTCTTATTTTTTTAATTAAAATTTGACACGATTCATCTAATGTATGTGTATGTTAACCATCAACCTGAAAACAAACAAACCGACAAACAAACAAACAAACGAATAAATAAACCATCGGTGGTAAACAAAATGAACTAAACATCTTGTGAAATGTGAGGACCTGGCAACAAGTGCTCCATTTCTAAAGCGAGCAGCTCCTTTAGCCACGCCCCCGGTCCCTCCTGCTTGTTCTCATTGGTTGCAGGGGCTACAACTCCATTACGTCACCTGGCAGGCTGAAACAAAAAGGCGCGCGCAGCGCACCACAACCCCAGTGCATGAGAATAAGTCTGAGCTGATTTTCATTAATCCCGGTTCACACCGGAGCTCGTGGTCTTGTGTTCTTTTGCGTTTTTCGGTGTACGTTCACATGATGTTTATCGGTCAGACCCTTATCGGTGTGCGCGCGCGCCCTACTTCCCGTGTCACACCGTGTCTTCTTCCTGTTTGTACAGTGAACACGTTTCACCCTCAGTGGAGTGAACGCCACTTTAGAGATTGCTCCATTTTTCGGGGCGTAATTTACTCCTCCTTAAATTCTCTGAGATGCTCTCTTGTGTAAGAGTGCGTAACGTGTGTGTGTGTGTGTGTGTGTGTGTGTTTGAGTGTGTGTGTAACATGTTGCCTGATGTTGACCTTCAGTGTTAAAGTCAAATACAGTAAATAAAGTGTTTAAAAGAAGATGTGATTCTTTGTTTTATTTGGACAGACGGAAGGACGGACGGACGGATGGACGGACGGACAGACAGACAGATAGATAAAAAAATCACATTATTGTGGAGCAAATAATTCAATAGGTGACTGTAGATAGATAAAGTGAGTTGTTGGCAAAACTATTGGCAGATTTACAAAACTATTCAGATTTACCATTTTAAGTACCTTGACCCAGATTTTGACACAATATTACAAATATTAAAGATGATACTACTCCCAATAATAATAATAATAATAATAATAATAATAATAATAATAATAATAATAATATAAAGTGATTATTATTATTATTATTATTATTATTATTATTATTATTATTATTATTATTATTATTGTTGTTGTTGTTTTTGTTTTTTAACTAATATTAGTATTTTGTAACAGGTGTGTATATAAATAGTGTTTGACAAAAATGGACGTATACCACATTGCTTTATTCTCTTATGTCATCACTGCGCTTATAAAACAATTATGCAATAAATCACGTCTCACAAAATGTTTACCTTTTTTCAACCATGGCAGAAAAGCACTGAATATTTTTGTAGATAGAGAGACAGACAGATAAAAAGAGAGATACATAGAGCGAAATATTTCTTCCTCTCTCCACACATAATACGACTCAGTAGTGCAAACATCACACCCTCCTCCTAAATTCCAAACAGAGCTTTACCGTCTCCTTTCTTTTCCTTCCCCAACCATACCATCCGGTCTAACTTCCCCCAACACACACACACACACACACACACAGTAAGTCCGACTCTGACCTTCCTCAGCACTACAGGAAGTCAGTAGACATTACAGTGCACACAGTGTTACTTTTCTTTGAATGATTGCAGTCGAACAGTCCGTGATGTTTCAGCTCAGAAAGCTCAGTATTCTTCATTTTTAAAAACAAAACGTGCCTGTATTTATCATTAAATAGAGAAAAGATAGAGAGCTACCACATAACATAACATAAGAAAAGACAAGACAACATAAGATAAGACAAGATAAGATAAGATAAGACAAGGCAACATAAATTAACACAACATAACAAGACCACACAAGATAACATAACATGACATGACATGACATGACATGACATAACAACATAAGAAAAGACAAGACAACAAAATAACACAAGATAAGATAAGACGAGTCGACATAAAATGACACAACATAACAAGACCACACAAGATAACATAACATAACATAAAATGACATGACATGACATGACATGACATGACAACATAACAACATTATGAACAGAAAAAACAAGACAACATAAGACAAGAGAAGAGAAGATAAGACAAGACAGGATATGACAAGATAACACACCATATAACAAGACAAGACAATCCTTCATTCGTCCCACAGAAAGTTTGCAATAAATCTGTATAAGTGATACAGGCTATAGATATCTGGATAGAGTTCACAATCAGAATATCAGAATTCAAAAATACAGCATGTTCATACACATGACTTTTAAACTTTGGGAGGTGAAACTTAGGATCTCTGCTTTAGTCAGCACTTTCTTTTGCTGGATAAACAGATACAAATGTGACACAGTGCTCAGTAATCAATATAAAATGTAGTAATAATCTGTGCCGAGGTAGAAGAGGAAGAAACTTGGGTTAATAGTAACTCTTTTCCATCACAATCTCAACAACACAACTGCCTGGGGTTTTTATTCCATATGAAATTCCTGCTTTGTAGCAGTAGTTATTATTGTACATACGGTACATATGTAGTGTTGGGAATCCGTTTGTGAGGTTTTTTTATAATTTGGGAGGATTTTGTCTCTTGTAGAAGTCGAAATGTGTTGTTTTTGTTCTTTGGGTTGCTGAAGTCTATACACCTGTAATTCATCAAATGAGCGAATGAATTTCAACCATCGCCTGGGACACCACAAATACCCACCGTCCTCATCTTTCCTCTCTGGGGTCACATGTGACGTAAAACCCAGCTGTAGCTGGTAGTATTTGCTCAGAGGGCAACATCAACACCAGAATATAAATGTCTATATGTTTGCTCAGACGCAGTAATCTGTGTTGGTGAAGTGGACGTGTAAAGTTACAACGTCAAAGTTATTGTAGAGTTTACACGGTGTCCGTGGACAACGAGAAGAATTTCACAACAAGGGAAACAGACGTGTACAGATGTTGTGTGACGACAAAGAGACGAGGGTGTGCCTACTGTGTCTGCGTTCGTTCGTTTGGTGGAAAGCGTTATCTGACGTGACTTAGACAGAATCCAATCCAAGCTCCAGTAAAGAGCTGAGAAGCTGAACTTGAAGGTTTTGTTTTTGTTTTGTTTTTTTTTCAAACACGTGGCACCAAAAACTGCAGGGTCTGATTTGGCCTCGAATTTTAAAATTAATTTCCTACAACTTCATAGATGCTTTATATATATATATATATATATAAGGGGGCACGGTGGCTTAGTGGTTAGCACGTTCGCCTCACACCTCCAGGGTTGGGGGTTCGATTCCCGCCTCCACCTGGTGTGTGTGGAGTTTGCATGTTCTCCCCGTGCCTCGGGGGTTTCCTCCGGGTACTCCGGTTTCCTCCCCCGGTCCAAAGACATGCATGGTAGGTTGATTGGCATCTCTGGAAAATTGTCCCTAGTGTGTGATTGCGTGAGTGAATGAGTGTGTGTGTGTGTGTGCCCTGCGATGGGTTGGCACTCCGTCCAGGGTGTATCCTGCCTTGATGCCCAATGACGCCTGAGATAGGCACAGGTTCCCCGTGACCCGAGGTAGTTCGGATAAGCGGTAGAAGATGAATGAATGAATGAA
>NC_083470.1:25337621-25397621 GCF_030014155.1 Tachysurus vachellii | reverse complement strand
ACCAAACGCACACAAAACTGATCCCTGATCCTTGCATTGGTACAACTAGAGTTTGCATGCTAATTAGCATCATTAATTTAAAAGATGGGGGCACGGTGGCTTAGTGGTTAGCACGTTCGCCTCACACCTCCAGGGTTGGGGGTTCGATTCCCGCCTCCGCCTTGTGTGTGTGGAGTTTGCATGTTCTCCCCGTGCCTCGGGGGTTTCCTCCGGGTACTCCGGTTTCCTCCCCTGGTCCAAAGACATGCATGGTAGGTTGATTGGCATCTCTGGAAAATTGTCCGTAGTGTGTGAGTGCGTGAGTGAATGAGTGTGTGTGTGTGCCCTGTGATGGGTTGGCACTCCGTCCAGGGTGTATCCTGCCTTGATGCCCGATGACGCCTGAGATACTGTAGGCTCCCCATGACCCGAGGTAGTTCGGATAAGCGGTAGAAAATGAATGAATTTAAAAAATAAGTTCCAATTTATGAATACGTTCAG
This sequence comes from Tachysurus vachellii, assembly GCF_030014155.1. Taxonomy (NCBI): domain Eukaryota; kingdom Metazoa; phylum Chordata; class Actinopteri; order Siluriformes; family Bagridae; genus Tachysurus; species Tachysurus vachellii. The sequence continues at coordinate 25,397,141 of NC_083470.1, read as the reverse complement.
GTTTGTCCAGGTTTGATCTCTTTTGAAATTCCGCCCATTCAAAAAATTTAGACCAAATTCCACACTGATTTTTACTGGAGGATAAATAAAACAGGATAGTTTTGCCCCATCGTTTCATGACTACAGGCTATGAATGGAAATCACTGAGACGTTTAGCTTCCGTTTAGCATGATACAGTGGGAAATACAGTGGAATGCTACCTCAATGTTTCCTCATAGAAAATGTTGTATTTTTTTTTCTGTCATTGTTTTGACTCGTGTTGTCTCGTCTCGGCAGGTTTGCTGAGAGCCCGTGATCATCGTCCTCACTTCATCCCCACCTTCCTGCTGTGTCTCCTGAATCTCTGGCCTCGTGAAATTCTCCAGCTCTCCAATGCATGCACTTCTACACCCGCATCCCGAAAGCTCAATAGCACTTCCGTACTTCACTCCACGGCCCCTCCGGAGAAACTCCACCTTCCTTCCTTTTCTTTCTGAATGGAGCTGCAGGATTTCTCGCTGCACGAGACGCTCCTCAGGCCGGGGTTTTATCTCTAATGGACTCTACAGGATTTCGTGTAGACTATGAACACTTTAAACACGGACCCTGAAGATCCTGAAGTGTGGCTTTCTCAAACTCAAACTCTACTGAACTTCTTGTGATCTTATTTTTATTTGGTTTGTTTTGCTAACCTGCAGAACCGCAGTAGGTGTGTCGGATTTTTTTGGAAAGTGTAAATACTCTTTTTATAACAGTGTCACGTGTTACGGTTCACTCATATGGGCAATATGTGACACTTATTCAAAACAATATACAATAAATGCTATAAAAAAATTAAAAAAAAGAAGAAATTAATATGAATTATTTTTTTTACCCAGCACGGATGATGCTTATTGTTTATTGCTGTTTGTTCATGTAGTGATTAGCTTCACTCCCGTTAGTGCAAAACGCATTACCCAAAGGAGGGAGTAAGCTCGGAACATTACAGAAGCAATTAATTGTAAGCACTGTGTGTGTGTGTGTGTGTGTGTGTGTGTGTGTGTGTGTGTGTGTTATCTGCTCTTGCATTTGCACAGGGGAGGCTGAACTTTGCTCTGATCCCGTGTTCGTATTTAATAATAATCTGCCTCCTAGCTAATTAAAAGCATCTCGCTGCTTTCGACTCACTGCCTGAAAACAATCACGTGCATTAACTGTTTACCGTGTTGCAATCAAAGTACACAACACACCCTCCTACACACACACACACACACACACACACACACGCTCCCTGACTAAGCTGGCTTATCGTTGAAAGACTTATAAAAAATAATGCTGCCTTCACGTGCTATCAGATTCAGTCTAAAGGGAAACTTAAACGACACCACGTCCGTGTGTGTGTGTGTGTGTGTTTGTGTGTATTATATTATATTATATTATTTTTACACCACAACACATTAGTCAGTTAGCTAGCATGCATGTTCGCAAGAGCTAACAATGATCAACTTCCTGTTCTTCCGAATGCAACTGCACTGCATAAAGGAATGAGTTTATTTAGCTCGGCTCATATTTACACGATTAAAGGCAGCTTTGAAAGATTATCACACAGTAAGATAAATGCGATACGTTCTTGATGGAATTCTAATAATCAACGAAAATCCTATAGCTACAGACTTGTTTATAACAAACGATTACATTGTGCTAACGTCATCAAAGAGCGCGATCGTCAAATCAGCTCGTGCAGAGGGAAGTTGCGTTAAAACCCGGAAATGGGTCAGGATTTGCTGGTTGTTAAAACGTGGGTAAATCTACAACAAGCTAAACATTCTTACAAATAATTGTAAATCAATCTTTTAAACAGTTGGAAGCTCAGTGGTGGTGATGCTAAAGTCACGTGACTGTGCGTGACTTCTGACAATCGTATTAGGCTTCAAAATTCATAAATTGTGTGTTTGTGCAAAACGATCTTGACGGACAAACATCTGAGGATCGAAAACACTTTGCTCACAAAGTTTATTTTTGAAAATAAACCAAAAGCAGTAAAATCCTACTGGTGTTTTGTCACAGGAACCAGAATGATGCTAACTTCCTTCCGTTGGTCTACATAAAGAAATCCATCCATGCTGCACTCTATATGTTTACTCATCGCTACAGTATTTGTCAAGGCGGTGCTCATATTCACACAGATTTTTCAGACGATGCCAGAAAGTGTTGTTAGTGACAGCAAAAATGGGACAGAAATATCTCAGTGTGACGGCACTTGAGTGCAAAAGCAATTTTCAAACCTGTGCGTTATCTTTGAAACGATCTCTAGTCTGTGAGAAAACCATGTGGGAGGGAGATAGAACACCTGATTGGTTGAATATCTCACATTCTTTAGATCTAAAAGAGATTTTTTGTTCTTAAGAATGTGGATTTGTTGAGCAAAGTGAGAACATGTTCCTTCCTGTAAACACAACCGATCCTGTCTTTCAAATTATTATATTTTATTAGCCCTATTTAGATGGAATTCGTTTCTCTTTGTGATGTCTGTAATAACATTTTTACACAGAATAAAACTCTGGATGAACCCAAGTGTTAACTGTTTCACTATGAATTTGAATCGACCGATCTGTAGCATGTAACTTGAGATGGTTACAGAACAGGTGGAAATACATCTCTATGATTCATTCATTCATTCATTCATTTTCTACCGCTTATCCGAACTACCTCGGGTCACAGGGAGCCTGTGCCTATCTCAGGTGTCATCGGGCATCAAGGCAGGATACACCCTGGACGGAGTGCCAACCCATCGCAGGGCACACACACACACACTCATTCACTCACGCAATCACACACTACGGACAATTTTTCAGAGATGCCAATCAACCTACCATGCATGTCTTTGGACCGGGGGAGGAAACCGGAGTACCCGGAGGAAACCCCCGAGGCACGTGGAGAACATGCAAACTCCACACACACAAGGTGGAGGCGGGAATCGAACCCCCAACCCTGGAGGTGTGATGCGAACGTGCTAACCACTAAGCCATCGTGCCCCCCCATCTCTACGATTAAAAAAATAAAAATAGCTGAGACTTATCCCACACTTCTTAATTCGTGACTGAGGTTAGAGGATAATATGAAGTAATATGAGATATTAGTACTTCACGTAAGGATTTTAAGCAGATAATCAGAGCAAAACAGTAATTTTAGAGGAAATCTGAGTCTGAGGTTGCGTAACATGTACACGTGACCGAGTTTGTCACACAGAACCAGGCCTACAGCTGGACATTTTAAACCCATTTTGTTTATTAACCACCGATTCTCCGCTTCATCAGCAGCCACATGAGCGACGCCCCGTTAACTGTATGAGTGGAGGACGTGTTGGATTTCTGATATTCCTGATTTTAGCTGAAATAGAAACTGTTCTGTTCCCGTTGTCATGTTTCGCCTGGTACCTCGTTCGTTTCTCACGCCGTGCGGTTGCTAAAAATTTGAACGGAACGATTAAAATTACATTTTCAATGCAAATCAATTCATTAGTATTATCTTCATATCTCGAGGTATAAAACCACAGGCACAGCGTTTCATACAGCCCACTGCGCCACGGTTCACATGCTGTGTTCAGACGAAGTGAGCCTCATCTGCATATCGCTAATTAGCCAGGCATATTCAGATGCCAATTAGCAGGTCTGGAAGAAAAAGCCTCTTAGCCTGATGAGCTTTATCGCCGATCAGGATTTAAAAAAAAAGTTTGCAGGTGTATGGATTGCTGTGTGGCTTCTGTCAAGGAAAAAAGTGTTTATGCTCACTAATTAATCATATTAACACATGCAAATGAGACTAATTGCTTGAGCTTCCACGCATCATGCTGAGAAAAAGAGAAAGACTGTGATGGAGATGGAGGCAAAAGAGAGGCAGAAGTGGTTTAAATACCACGCTAACAGGAGGCCTCTGAAGCTCTGTGCATCTCGGCTCTGTTCAGTAAAGTTTACAGGCAGGTTTGCAAATTTTACTCAAATGTCTTACTGTAGTTTGGTTCATCCTTCAGGCCTGATGACTATACAAATGATTATTAAATCCGAACACAGAGCCGAATACAAATTCAGGCTAAACTGAATCGTTCTTTAGAGCACGTCTTTGGGAGGATACGAACTCTGAGTACTGAGACACTGCAGAATAATTACATCCTTAAAAATGGAAGTAAATGCAATGCTGTTATGTTTCTCTGAAATAAAAGATGTGTGTAGGGCATTTATCTTTTTTTTTATTTAGGGCAGATGTTTCTGCAGAGCGCTTTGATTGAAGTTCTCACTCACTCACTCACTCATTTTCTACCGCTTATCCAAACTACCTCGGGTCACAGGGAACCTGTGCCTATCTCAGGCGTCATCGGGCATCAAGGCAGGATACACCCTGGATGGAGTGCCAACCCATCGCAGGGCACACACACACACTCTCATTCACTCACGCAATCACACACTACGGACAATTTTCCAGAGATGCCAATCAACCTACCATGCATGTCTTTGGACCGAGGGAGGAAACTGGAGTACCCGGAGGAAACCCCCGAGGCACGGGGAGAACATGCAAACTCCACACACACAAGGTGGAGGCGGGAATCGAACCCCCAACCCTGGAGGTGTGAGGCGAACGTGCTAACCACTAAGCCACCGTGCCCCCCTTGATTGAAGTTCTTATTTGTTAATTCATCTTACAGTTTAATCATTTGTCCTGTTAGAACTTTTCCAGAAGTGTATCCGCTGATGTGTTCAGATCTGATGGAGCACAGACGCCGCTAACCAGACGCCGCTAACCAGACGCCGCTAACCACTGCAGCTAACAGCAGCTACTTTTGCCCCAATGTTAAACTCAAACACGACTCCAAATGAACATCGTTAACAAGACTTTCTGAATGAAACAGCTGTATGTTTGGACTAAGCAGCAGCACAGGAGAGGGTATGCGTCACTCTGAATAACGTCATGACTGGCTGTGATTCGCTCTCAGGCACCAGCTGAGTCTCCGTGTCCACAGCCGTGATCTTATTCCTGGTGCAACCTGGAGAGAGAAAGGAAGTAAGGAAAGACAAGACAAAACATTCCTCCTGTTGATTCTTTCACCATGTAAAAAAGACACAGGTTTCTTGTTGCTATGCAACAAATGTAAATTGACATGTGTGGATGAAACATTTTAAGCCTGTAGCATCACAGTCTGTAATTAGCTGGAAAAAGGCTGACTGAGTTTGATTTTTGTTTTTTAAACGTTGTGTAACTTTCCTCACAAGTTCAACATATAAACTGTTGTTTCCAACAAAATATGTTGCGTGTTATCTTTCATAACAGATGTATAGGTCACGATTCGAAACAGCTTACTGTTGCTGTTACTTAGCAACCGGTGAGCGAAAGGAAGGATACAAACCACTACTAATGAACAGCCAATAAGAATCCAACAACTGCCCCATAGACTTCCATTATAAGTATATTACACACAGTGCAATGGCTAGGACTAACTTAAACTTAAGTCCTTAGCTCTGTCTGTATTTTATGTAGTCCTGGAGAAACGTTGTCTCATGTCACTGTGTACTGCAACAGCTACATACTGTATGGTTGAAATGACAATAAATGCTTCTTGACGTGACTTGACTTGAGATGTGATGGATAGATATTAGATCGAAAAACGTTTACCTTTAATCATGAAGAAAATGCCTTTATTTGTGGATTTTTGTAAATACTTATATTGTAAATACTTTGTTTGTATAGATTGCAGGGTTTGATGTCAATCCCTCATGGTACTCTGTGGGGCAAGAGGATGAGGACGTAGTCGTTAACGTTACTGTCATGGGAAACCTTCTAGAAGATGTATTTTTGGTGGGGAGCTGCAGTGACAGGCTTTCGATGAAGGATGACACACACACACACACACACACACACGCTCATGCTCACTCATACATACTTGACAACTGTGAGCTGAGAATGTCAGAGAAGGAGAGACGGAGACAGAGACGATGAGGTGACATGGTATGGGGGAGTCATGGGTGGGTGGTGGGTTGGAGCATCAGCCAATAGGAAGGTTTTGAATAATTAAGGCGATCGCCTTAATTAGCTCAATTACGTTAATTTGACCACGGAACATGGCCATATGGTGAAAGGAAACAAAAGAAGGGGAGAACTAATTAAAAGTAAAATAATGAGGATTTTAATTAAGCTTCTCCCCAGACGTGGGTGAATGGGGATCTGGAGCAGGAGAGAGTAATTAAACTAGTGTAGCGCTGGCAACATTTCTCCCCTGTTATCTCTCTCTCACTCTCTCAGAACTGTGAGGGCTCAATCGGTCTAATTAAATCTGTAAATAAATTAGCTACATGGAAGTCTGTTCGAGTTGACACCCGCATCCCCCCCATCCTACCCCCAACACACACTCTCTCTCTCTCTCTCTCTCTCTCTCTCTCTCGCTCTCTCCTGTATCTGCCTTTCACTTGCAAAAAGTACATAAAAGAAGGGTGTGGTTGAGGACTGATTTGTGTTTTTTTCTTTACCCGTCGTTAGCTACAAATAAACTGACTGGACATCAGTATGCTACATTCAGACTAGCAAGTAGTCACAGTAAAAACTATACCTAGTTTTTAAAGTAAAACACGAGTCAAAATAACACACAAAGCATCATGGAAGTCGGTTATTTGGTTTGATGTTAGCTTTGTTGGTTGCATAGCAAGTCAAGCTACAAGCTATCGTTAGTTACAAATGAACTGAGTGGGCGCTAGCATGATACATTCCCATTAGCAAGGCAGACCAGAATCTAAATCTGATTAGTAAAATCAAACACACGTGAAAGAGTGAAAGTTGGTAGTTTGATTTAGTTTATGGTAAAAATGCTGACCGTTAAATTATCTTGTTGCCAGATTAGCAAATCAAGCTACACTAAGTGTACTAGCTAGGAATAATATGACGTTGCTCTAGCATGCTACATTCACACTAGCAGGTCACAATAGAAACTATTGTGTTTTCTAGCTTCCAAACACAAACCCAAGCTAATAAGATGCTAGTCAGTGTGAAAGGGGGTATTTGGATTTATGTGGATTGCTGTTAGCTTTGTTGGCAGATTAGCAAATCAAGCTCCTAGTTGTTGTTAGCGAGGAATGAACTGAATGTGCACAAGAACGCTACGTTCACACTAGCAGGTCACAGCAGAAACTATATCTAGCTTTTGAAACTCAAACACATGCTAAATAACACACTAATCAATGTGAAAATTGGTTGTTGGGTTTATGTCATGCTACAATGCTAGCTGCTGTGAGTTAGGAATGATCTGACTGGGAACTAGCATGCTACAGTCACAATAGCAAGTACTAGAAACTATATTTAGTGCTTCAACCCAAACACAAGCAAAATAAAATGTTAATCAGTGTGAAAATGAGTTGTTTGGTTTATGTGGCATGATATTAGCTTTGTCTGTAGGTTAGCAAATCAAGCTATAATGACTGTACTAGCTGTAAATGACACTTCATCACAAGCTTCATTTTTCATCACAATTCTCTTTCATTCCTTCCACAGCAACTTAAATACAATGAGATTATTTGGAACATGTAGTAAAATATGGAAACAGACCCACTGGCCCCAGCTGAACTGTCACCCTGTCAGTTTAAGAGCAGATAGCAAATCTCACGATTCTGCTCGATCTTCAGCTGACATCCAGCAGCTGGTATTAAGACGAGGAAGGATGTAAACAAATATAAGTAAAGAAATTACACTCAGGTCTCATTCGTTTCTCCAGGAAGCTTGTCCAGAATTATTTGTTTATTGTTTAAATATTCAAGCGTTTAATTAATAGTCAAATAATTTATCTATTAAAACAGCACTTTCTTATTTAACACGTCGTTTTTTAGACTTTATTTTGCTTTAGTTTTGTGTATCAGTAAAAATTTCCAGCCCAGGTACTTCTCTTCAACCACAAAGACCTGAAACTAGCCCAAAATACATTATGAAGTAGAAACTGAGAGACATTTTTCATCTTGTTTTCTCTCCTGACTTGTAGTAACGTGCTTGATTTGTAATAACAAGTTTCTGTTTGTTTTACATAACCTGTGTTTGTGGAAATGGGTTCGATTTATTTCCGGATGTTTCCTTTATTTTGGTAGCTGCCGAATATTTTAAAAATATAGTAAAAAAAAAAAAAACTACAATATTGTAATATTGTTCCACATTTGCTGTAAAAATGTAGCCCTGGCAACCCGGGTCATATTTCTCAAATGGCATTTAGTGTAGATATGGTATATGGAAAAACTACTTTAAATTAATAATTTTAATCGAATGTAAAATAAGTGTTTGGAGTTTTTTTTTAGATATCCCGAATACATTATTATTTTTTCTTTCAAAAACATACATTTCTTTCAATAAACTGCTTTTTTAATCACAAAATAATGCCACAGTAGACAAATGCATACATACAACATTAAAAAGCAGTTGCATCAGGTTCTCTGTTGAATCTTGGTGTCCTGTATATTGTCCAGTAAGATTTAGGACTTAAATTAAAGATGTGTTGGTGAAAATGGCGGTATAACAGTGGGCTAAAAAATAAAAATGATGATACGAACAGGTTTCAGCTTTGGTGGTTGATGAACACATGGTGCAGTGAATGTTAATGTTTCCTCTGTATGAGCCTGTATAACATTATAGTCTTATTAATAATGAATAATCATTTGAATATTCAGGAATTAGCAAGCTTAGATAGCCTTATTAGTCATTTATATCCAACCATAATTCAACCCATGAGCATGTCAGGATCACAAACTCCAATTTAAGATCATTGTAACCACACACACACAAGCCTTCATTTCCCCCTCTGGGCCTCAGAGCTGGTCCTTTATCTGCATTAACAAGCCCTTTGTAGTGACTCAATGCCCCACTGGGTGCCAATATTTACTCCTGTTAAACGCTATGCGCTGTCCACCCTGAGGTCCGGTTCCTCATGTCAGCATGAGCCTTGGCTTTGATAGGCCTTTCGTTAGTAATAACTCATTACAACAGACCTTGATTATGTCCTCGCTCAGCCACCCCACCCCATCCTGCCCCTGCCTGCTCCTCACCTTGACGGCACGTTTTAATTAGAACACGCATTCGGATTGACAACAGAGTCATTTGCATTTTAAATGAACAGCTATGTGCGATCAACAACGTGAGCCGTTTCAAAAAGGCCAAGTAGGGAAGGTCAGGCCCATGCTTAATGTTTAACAATAAGGATCTGCTCTTAACTCTTAAAGTATAAATGTGAAGTGCAAATGCCAAACTGCTTCAAATTTAAACCTAAACACAACTCTTAAACGTATACCCCTGTATTAAAAAAAGAAATCATAAACTCTAGGGTAAAACTCTAAAGTACTCTTAAAGAAATACATCTAAATCTTTATTGCTAATCTCTAAACAACTCTTAAGGGGATACTCGTGTATTTTAACTAAACTTTATACCTAAAGTCTGGTACTCTTTAAAGGATACCCCTGTGTTTTTTTCCCCTTAAACTCTATGAGTAAACTTTAAAGTGGTCTTAAAGGGATACTCCTGTGTTTTTAACATAAACTCTGTTGCTAAATTCTAAGGTCCTATTAAAGGGATACTCCGGTGGTTTCAACCATAATCTCTATCATTAATCTCTAAAGCACTCTTAAAGGGATACTCCTGTTTGTTTGTTTTAACATAATCTCTACTGCTAATCTCTAAACAAGAGGAGATTAGGAGATAATCGAATTTTTTCACTAAGCTTTATTCCTAAAGTAAAGCACTTTTAAAGGGATATCCCTGTGATTTTTTTTTTTTTAAACTCTATGAGTAAACTCTAAAATACTCTTAAAGAGATACTCCTGTGTTGTTGTTTTTTTTTATTACTTAGGGCAGCTGTTTAATTCCATCAAGAAACATGTACCAAAAGTACATATTTTGGTTTGTTTGTCATGTGGATAATTTTATAAATCATGTACCTAAGATATACGACTATAATTCCCTCCTTTAGAGATGAAACTTACCTGATTACGCAATGACACCAAAAACCTGCTCTAACATCTGGCTCAGTAACAACATCTCTCTCTCTCACTTGATTGGCTTCTGTGTTCGATTTTAAAGTTCACCATATTTAGTTGTACATGTTAAACTTCTACTAATTGAATTTAATGGCATATTCCAGTGACCTGATGCTTGACGTTTATCATCGTAAGGTCAGATTTGATGGCAAAGAAATATACTGCTGTTGTTATTTCAGTTACTAGTTAGTTATCTAGGTTTAGATAACAGGTAGTGTGTGATCATGCTAATCATCAGTGCAATTTTTGGATGACGTATGACATGTTAAACGAGCACACAGGTGGCATCCCCATGTAAATAAACAGGGCGTACCAGTCAGGGGGCAGGTCGAGGGGCACATCAGACCCCCAACGGAAAGCCAGATGCTGCCGCTCTCCTGGGACCTGCATGAGCGAACACCGAATAAGAAGCGACATCACAGGGAAACTAATACAGACACCCATGGGAGACGTGTGTATTATTCATTTTGGCTAAAATTAAATCAGAACAATGCTGCTCCCATGTACACACTCCCACACGCAGGCCCAGAGGACCGGGGGAAACCCGCCGGCGTCAAGTGCAGCAACAATCTGGAGACGTAGACGACGTAAACAAGGTGCTGGTTCATTAACAGAGACACAGCAGTGTCACAGAGGGGGGTGTAGATATTATCGCCGCTTTTAAAGAAAGAAGAGTTTCTCTAAAGTCAATTATACACGTAAAAGCCAGACTCAGTTCAATCTGAAACCTTCGTTTTTTTTATTTTTTACTTTTATAAAATTAAAAAAAATATAGAAAGGGTAAACTAGAATTCTAGTACAGATACTTACCCTAGAATAGTGTGTAAACCATAGAAACAACAAACCCTGGCAGCTCAACGTGTATGAATGGGCACTTGTAAAGGTAGAACTTCATTAGTGGTAATTCTATTAAAAATGTTTAAACTAGAGGCAAACTAAAAACAGGAACAGAAACCATAATGTTATTACTTTGTGTTGAATTCTCCGCTCTCATTCTAATTATATTACAAAGTCTGAAACTAGAATTCTAACTACATTCAAATCCATTCTGCAAAAATGTGATAAAATACCAAAACTGAAACGATAATTCTGTCAGAAAAAAAATAAAACAACCAATTTTTACATTAGAAATTTTTAAATTTTATTCTAGTCATTAATCAAAGCTTTATTTCAACTACTGAAAAAAAAGAACTAAAAAAAGGTAATTAGACCATTAAAGACTAATAAATAATTCTGTTACAACTAAAATGAGAACAGCGATGTATAAAACAATACTAAAATAGGGACTCATAGAATTCATAAAATTGAAATAAAAACAATAAAACAAAATCATAAAATTAGAACAGTATTTCTGCCATATACAAAAACTATCATTTAATAAAATTTTTATTTATTACAGTTACTAGCGCTGTAATTCTATTACGAATTCAAAAATATGAATTCCAGTTACATTAGAAATACAAAAATTACAACTATAATTCTATTACAACTGCTAAAATAGAATTGTACGTATGTTACAAATAATAAAATTGAATCTTTAATTATGTTAGAAATACTAAAACTGTAACTCTAATTATATTTAACTACTAACAATAATACATAGAAATAGTAAAGTTGGAACTTAAATTCAATTCAAATCTATTTCAAATTCTATTCATTTTAAAATCTCAATCTATTAAACATACTAAAACTAACAAGTTAATTCTATTTTGACAATAATACTAGAACTGTTATTACATTATAAATACAAAAAACAAATAATTATAGATAGAAATACTGTTATATTACAAACCAAAATTCGAATTATATTAGAAATACTGAAACTGGTGTTAAAAGTAGAGTAGAATATTGTGTAGACAGTTTAAAAGGATTTGGTTTATTAAGAATACAGTTAAATATATGGAGATGGAAAGGCAGTAAATGTGAGGAATGTTTCAGACTCCAGCCTGCGTTCTGTTATATCTCAAGTGAGAAAAAGAGGATATGAGATCACTTCTCTCTCTCTCTCTCTCTCTCTCTCTCTCTCTCTCTCTTTCTTCAGCATCTCCAGCCAAGGTGACTATGACTGTTCATTAGCACCCTGTGGAGATGAACAGATGCAGTAAGAAACACCTTCATAAACACACGTACAAACTGAAACTGAGCTCGGTACCACAGCGCACAATTACCGTTTTTTTTTTTCCTGTGGTGAAGGCGACAGTTTTCAGTTCGAAGCCTTTGGCACATGTGAAGAGGCCCCACGGCATTGCATTACACAGCTGCTCAACACACTCGCATTCGGAAGCTACACCGAAGCGGACTGATTGACAGCATTTCTATTATTATTAAATCGAAATTCACAGGAATGAACCGCCTGCTTCACAGTCGTTTACACGCTGAATATTTCTGGATTTGTCAGTTGGTTTGTTGGTCTGCTCCATTATCAGTAATTATTCGTTATACTGACAAGGAAGATTTTCTGAATGCAGGATAGAATAGAATAGAATAGAATAGAATAGAATAGAATAATGATTCATTATTTATATAAAGAAAAATTATTATAAACTATTTACATATTTTACAAAATTTTACAGTTTCTATTAATGAAGGAAATAAAAATTATGTTCAGTTTTTGGATGGTGGTAACATTGGTGTTCAGTGATTGGATGGTGGTAACATTGGTGTTCAGTGATTGGATGGTGGTAACATTGGTGTTCAGTGATTGGATGGTGGTAACATTGGTGTTCAGTGATTGGATGGTGGTAACATTGGTGTTGGGTGATTGGATGGTGGTAACATTGGTGTCGGGTGATTGGATGGTGGTAACATTGGTGTTCAGTGATTGGATGGTGGTAACATTGGTGTCGGGTGATTGGATGGTGGTAACATTGGTGTTCAGTGATTGGATGGTGGAAACATTATTGTTCAGTGATAGGATGGTGGTAACATTGGTGTTCAGTGATTGGATGGTGGTAACATTGGTATTCAGTGATTGGATGGTGGTAACATTGGTGTTCAGTGATTGGATGGTGGTAACATTATTGTTCAGTGATTGGATGGTGGTAACATTAGTGTTCAGTGATTGGATGGTGGCAACATTGGTGTTCAGTGATTGGATGGTGGTAACATTGGTATTCAGTGATTGGATGGTGGTAACATTGGTGTTCAGTGATTGGATGGTGGTAACATTAGTGTTCAGTGATTGGATGGTGGTAACATTAGTGTTCAGTGATTGGATGGTGGTAACATTAGTGTTCAGTGATTGGATGGTGGTAACGTTGGTGTTCAGTGATTGTCCTTTCAAAAAGAAATAGTGTTTGTCATCATACTGAAGTTCTGATGTTTCTCTAAACAATTCATTCCTTAAATATGTAAATAAGGTGAAAGATGAGCTGAGAATCAGTGATTGTTTTCTAATCTGTCAGATCTAGATAAAGGTTTTTTAAACATGAAATGTGCCTTCAATAAATTTCATGCATAGATCATTGTCTGCTATATTTGGTGAGGTTTTCCTCCGTTATGGTGGACTCAATAAATCACTAACCAACATCCAATCAGGTCAAGAAGGTGTCTTTACCTGGCTGGCAAATCGGAATTGAAGTGCACTAGTATTTAGTGCACTAGTATTTAGTGCATTAGTATTTAGTGCACTAGTATTTAGTGCACTAGTATTTAGTGCACTAGTATTTAGTGCACTAGTATTTAGTGCATTAGTATTTAGTGCACTAGTATTTAGTGCACTAGTATTTAGTGCATTAGTATTTAGCGCACTGGTATTTAGTGCACTAGTATTTAGTGCATTAGTATTTAGTGCACTAGTATTTAGTGCACTAGTATTTAGTGCACTAGTATTTAGTGCACTAGTATTTAGTGCATTGGTATTTAGTGCACTAGTATTTAGTGCACTAGTATTTAGTGCATTAGTATTTAGTGCACTAGTATTTAGTGCACTAGTATTTAGTGCATTAGTATTTAGCGCACTGGTATTTAGTGCACTAGTATTTAGTGCATTAGTATTTAGCGCACTGGTATTTAGTGCACTAGTATTTAGTGCACTAGGATTTAGTGCACTAGTATTTAGTGCACTAGGATTGGCTTTAAGGCACCGTGGGAAGAGGAGCTGTGTTTTGTTTGGAATTGTACATTTGAAACAACAAGCTGCAGCTACGTTTCTACCAAATCACTGACTGTAACTTTAATCAATGATCTGTCTGGGTCGGTTTGTCTGTTTTCTTTCCATTTTTGTGAGAAGAGAGGGATATCTCTCTCTCTCTCTCTCTCTCTCACACACACAGACACACACACACACACACACACACACAGGTGAATCAGGCCATGTAGCCAAAATGTCAGTTGTGGTTTGGCATTTGTGAGAGAGATAGCGGCAGAAGGCCTCACACCTTTCTGGCTGGACCCTCAGTGATAGAGGCACACTGGAGCTCAGACAGGCAGTGAAGAGGGCAGTTGTGAAAGCAGGGGTCCTAACCACACAACCCATGATGCATTGTGGGAAATGGGGCCTCGGATCTTAGCTGGAGAGATAAGACTTAAGGCTGAGGCTTAGCCTTGGATTTAACCTGCCTGAAAATATCAGGGCTTGACTTGAGAGTGAGAGGCTTGTGTGTGTGTGTGTGTGTGTGTTCATGTGTGTGTGTGTGCATGTGTGTTTAAATGCCACTACAGTTTCTCGGAGGGAGGTCCACCTTGCTGAACCACAAAGCACTTCTCTCGTTTATCGCCTGTCACACACCTGCGCACAGACAATGGGGGGTCAGTGCAGGAGGTGTGTGTGTGTGTGTGTGTCTGTGTGATCATGCTTGGTGAGTAATATCCTCCTCCACTTATCATTCAATATCACCTGCATTTCAGTCAGTTAACATTTCACCTCTAGTAACATTTGACTCCTCCTATTGTAGAGAAACAGAAATACTGATGAAACTCTACAAATTCTTGAGTATCTACTTTCAAATGAGCTTCATATTAACAGCACTGCGGCGTGAGACATGATGAGGACGTTCAATTATCAACATGGACAAAACAAAACAGGAGGAAATTCTATTTTCAGGCCTCGGGTTAATTAAGAGAGTTGGTGGCATGTATATAAATGTGTGTGTGTGTTTGTGTGTGTGTGTGTGCATACCTATAAATGACTTGATATGTGTGAGTGTGTTATTGTAGAAGTCTGATAAGCCGAATGGAGCCAGACAGCAGCGTCGGTGAAACAGACTAGCCGATGACTGTGCAGATACTGATAGCGACTGTGAACAGCGATCTCTCTTTTTACCCTTTCTCTCTGTTTCTCTTGTTCTTTCATGTCCTCTGTCAAAATTATATGAGAGCTTTAAGAGTTTTCAATAATAGCAATACAATCCTGATGTTTCTCAATATGGACATCATAACGAGGCCAATAGCGGTCAATGCTAAGGGTAATTACACTGTAATTTTATGCTTGATGTCATTTTTCGGAAATTTTCCAAAACTTCTGAAGAAAATGTTGATATCCCTGACAGCTTTGTCTTGTTTTGCCTCTCAGATTGTTTATAAAATATACAATGTCTATGTGTCAGCTACTTATGTTACAAGTAAGCTAGTAAATATTAAAAAAATATTTCAGAAACATTCAGAAAGAAAGTTCCAGAAGTAAATGCTCACTTACTAGTGTGCTGTTATTTATTAATAATGATTTTTTTTTCTGGTTCACTATAAGGATTATTAAAAGCCCTAAACTTTCATTTATCAGAATTTTCTTTAACAACAGAAATAAAATACGCATTGGCTATTTGCTAGCTAGCATCACTGTCGGTACGCTAGGTACGACTTGCAGTCCGTGTTTCCTGGTTGCCTAGCAACAGATTTCTAAATGATTTTTAATGTTTAACGTTTTAATGTTCAATATTACACGTTTTTGATATTGATTAATTTGGCAAGCAAAACAATGCTAACTCTTTTGTAAATTTGTAAATTACTAGCCAACCAAAAGGGCTGGTGAGCTAGTATCCAGCCCTGAACATTAATTTATTCTAAATGTATTAACACATCTGTGTTAAATGTTGACAATCTTGATGAATTTGTCTTGTTTTTGCAGTTATTTTACCTCAAATAGTTTAGAAAATACATAACAGCTACATGTGTGTTTCTGTTAGCTTGCTGTTTGCTGTATGCCGGTTGCCGAGCGACTTTAACTGCTTTAACCACTGAGCGTTTTATGTGTTTTCATTCAATTAAAATAGGATTAAACTTTTCTCAAACTTGATCGAACATTCCAGGAAGTACCCAGTAACAGCATTTTAAAAAACGGGCGATTTACTGTTAATAAAAATGCTAACTGTCTACTAATTTTGTAATTTTCCTAAAGTAGCATTTAAGTTCATTTCAATTATGTTTACATACTAAATATGATCCTTGCTTGGAGAAACATGAGGTAAAAGTAATTGAGTGATTAGGAGAAGGGTGTGTGTGTGTGTGTGTGTGTGTGTGTGTGTGTTTGTGTGTGTGTACAGTATGAGAGGTAGAGGTGGAGGCTGTTTATGGCTCAGGTGAAGTGGACCATCACAAAAGGAGTTAGCAGCGGCCGCTGGCATGATACAGTGATTAAAGCAGAGAGAGTGAGCAAGCTGACGCATGTTCATGTGCCTGATTCTCAATCAGAATGAAAAGAAATGTCGTTTATCAGTACAGAGCAACACACTCACACTTTAACACACTCACACACTCACAGTCCATCTGTCAGGTCCGGTATCAGGCCGTGATCCTGTACGTGTTCTGAAGTTAACCAGAACAATGTGCGTCTCAGAAGAGCATCCACGCAATCGCTCGCAACATCAAAATAGCAGGTGCTACACCAAGCATATAGTGCAATGCATCATGGGTAGGCATGAAAAACAAGCATCAAACAAAAACGAACAAACCAGGCATGAAGAAATCCAGAAATATGGGAATGACGAAAGAACACTAAACTTAAAAATAAAGTAAACTAAATTATTACTTTCATTACATTACTGTGTGTGTGTGTGTGTGTGTGTGTGTGTGTGTCCTGATCAGGGTCAGTGAGGGCTCTCTCTCTCTCTCTCTCTCTCTCTCTCTCTCATTCATTGTTTCATGTCTCTGTGTGAATTTTTTCTCTCGTCCCATCTGGACCAGGAGGCGGTTGGGGGTCTGAGAGGGTTTTCTATTAGGGCTTTAATCTTTAATTGTGTAGGTGAATCTGAGCTTTAAGTGCGTCGCCTAATTGGCTGCAATTGAGTCCATCTGCTTTGATTCGGACTTCAGTGAGACAACATGGGGGAAGTAATAGCGCCTGTCTTTGTTTGCATGCTGACAATGATCACAGTATCAAGCTAACAGCGCAACATCTTTTACTTTATATACAAGTCGGATTTTAAAGCAACAGCTGCTTCCTTACAGCTAGGAAAGAATTTTGTAGCAGTGTTCCAACTGTACAGCTTTCTATCTCTGTGTGTGTGTTTATGTACTAAAAGTGCTTACTCTGTGTGTTATAAGACCTCAACATGAGCTATGAAGTTTAATTGCGTTGAAGGTGGACTCAGTGATTTTTCATTACATTCCGCTTCATATATTATTTGGATTAATCTGTAGAAATTTCAGCTCAGAGGAGAAACTACAGTCTTTGTCATGCTTTAGTGTCTGTCAACAGATGACAAACTGAGAAAATGTGAATCCAAGATCCAACCAATCAGAACAAAGAGACATGATCCTGGTTATTACATAATGTAGGATAGCTATTCCTAAAGTTCTCTCACTGCCACGACCTGGGTTCGATTCCCCGGGCAGGGATCCGACCCAGCCAGTGAGGGGTTAACTCTCAGTGCTGGTCCCAAGCACGGATAAAATTAGAGGGTTGCGTCAGGAAGGGCATCCGGCATAAAGCCTGTGCCAAATATGTGGATCGGATGATTCGCTGTGTCGACCCAGAACAGGGAGCAGCTGAAGGACAACAACAACAGATGTTCCTACTAGTTAGCTACTAAATTAATTAGCTAATTTAATCAGCTTGTTAACGTGTGTAATGTTGATTTTATAATATGATGCTGCTAAAACCTCCATTCTTATTGGTCAGAATTGAAGGTTTCGAGGAATTTTCTATAAATGTGCTCATTCTAATATCAGCTGGACGTTGAACAAATGTGTGTATTTACTGATATCTGTAAGGAGAACATCTCCCAGAGAAAAACACGACCTACCAGCATGGCTGCCAAGGACTCCGAGTCCCATTACACACATTGCAACTCACCTGATTACTGAACACAGTCACCTGGACTCCATCACACAGGCTACTGATTGTATACAAGTATACATGCTGTGTTTATATACCAAGCTGTTTGTTTAGTGATTGTCTCTCTGGATTGTGGTCTCATTCTCGGTTCTTTTAATAATAGCTCTTGCCTGAAGGTGTTCATGGTGGTTGTTGATCACCTGGATTATGCCACTGCATCTGCATTTAGTGTTGGACTTTCCACTGGTACTTTCCATCAAGCTACCTGCACCTGCATTAATAACTCAACAAGGAGATGTTTGTTTAACGTTTATGGAAGGAGTCTCTGGTACCAGAGCTTTGTATCAGTCAGAGGTAAAACTGTAGCGCTTGGATTTATGCAGTTTCTTACACATAAAAGGAAAAATGAACAGAAAAAATTAGCTATTAAGATCCATTTCCAGTCAAGAACACGATGCCTCATCACTGATCAAGATGCTATAAGCTAATGAAACTAAGAGATGACCTTGATTCATTATCTACTTGACCAGTGAGAGATATAGATAGCTAGATAGAGTGAGAGTGAGAGAGAAAGAGAGACGAATAACTGAGTGGGAGGTGATGAGTGCTTGAGAAAAAGAAGTCTGAAGCCACGTATTCGCCTCTCCGCAGTAATTCGTTTGCTAATTAGCGTGTGTCTGCAGCACTTCAGGCCTCTCATTGATACCCGTTTGCTACGTGACTTCGCTCACACGATAAAGCTGTCGAGAGCGTCATCGAGATGTGTCGGTTTTTACATGTACGATAATTCAAGTGGCTCTTGAACTTTACCAGAGCGATTTCTCCAAATTACGCACTGCAATTTAATCCCTTCATATGCGCCAAACTTCCGTGTAATGGCCTGAGAAAAAACACAAGAGGTCTCATGTGACGTTATCTTCTCACATGGCCTTTGCATGAAAAATAACAATATTTGATTGGCTTTAAGAAAGGAGAAGGGCTTGAGTGCAGGTGTGTTTTAGCTTAGTTCGTTCGGTTCGTTTGAAAACATCCATAAAGATAGAAACGTGTGGGCTGAGAGTGTGAAGGAATTGACGGTGTGAAGTGCAGGCTCTCAAACACCATGTCCTAGCAGTAGCACTCATTAAAGCTAAGAGGGTTTGCTAGCTATTAATAGCAATAATCCAGTGAGCAGACTGGTACATTGCAGAAGAACTTCTGAATCAAGAAACTTTATATCACAAAGGGATTGCGGACTAATTTTCATTGTTCTTGTGCTATCTGTGAATTTTGTATTATTTCTATTTGTTATTGTACTTCAAAACTCAAATCAAATTAATGTATGGTACAGTGTAGAAAACTATCTCACTCTCTCTCACTCATTTACTACCGCTTATCCGAACTACCTTGGGTCACGGGGAGCCTGTGCCTATCTCAGGCGTCATCGGGTATCAAGGCAGGATACACCCTGGACGGAGTGCCAACCCATCGCAGGGCACACACACACACTCTCATTCACTCACGTAATCACACACTACGGACAATTTTCCAGAGATGCCAATCAACCTACCATGCATGTCTTTGGACCGGGGGAGGAAACCGGAGTACCCGGAGGAAACCCCCGAGGCACGGGGAGAACATGCAAACTCCACACACACAAGGCGGAGGAGGGAATCGAACCCCCAACCCTGGAGGTGTGAGGCGAACGTGCTAACCACTAAGCCACCGTGCCCCCCCGTAGAAAACTATACAGAATAATTTCTCTCTAGCCACCAAATGTATAGTGTACGTATGCTAAATTCACCAAATGACATTTATACTTGTGTACTATACACTTTCTGTAGCACTTTTCCTAAACATGGTAAGTCTATTCAGCTGTGTGCAGTTTTTCAGAACATCTTCACCCTTTACCTGAGCATAATGACTGCACCTGACCTGTGGAAACAAAATGCCTGGTTCCTGTGCCCAAAAATAAACAACCAAGGAACCACAGTGACTAAAGGTCAGTGTCTCTGACCTCACATGTCATGAAGTTACTAGATAGGCTGGACCTGAAGTACCTAAAAACAACAGCTTAACCATTTCTGGACCCCCTGTAGTTCACTTATCACTGGACGATATCATCTTCCTTCTGAAAATAATTTACAACTACCTTTGAGGAAGCAGGCAACAGGGATAAGCTACTGGACATGTATGTAGGCACTCTTCTGGTGTCCTGGATATTCAGAATTGCATGCTACGTGTCCTTGTTTAAGATTATATTATTGTCATACGGCAGGAGATGACGTGCACTACTGTAAACATAGCATACGTACTCCTTAGTGCACTGGATTGTACTAGATGGACAGTATGATAAGTAGCTTCTACAGTGTGCTATAAAGCCATTATATTTGTGGTTTTAAGTGTACTGTATTGTTTTCGTACTCCACAGTGCACTAGATGGTAAAACGTATGGATAGAAGATTTCATTCAGAGTTCATGCACGATTTCTCCTCAGCCAGGCAGAAGCAAGCCTGGGTTGCGCTTTTTGAAAAAGAAAAGACCAACACTATTGTAGTTTACATCTTCAGCCCAATTATGTACACAATTAAATCTGTCCCCAGGTGTCTTGTATGTGGAAATAGGACCTTTGAAAATGTCTCTCTGGTCTACAAAGCATAGAGTTAGAAGCAAATAGAGGGGAGAAGATCAATAAAAAGCGTTCTCCTCCCGAGGAGTCCCGATTACGCCCAGACTATCCAAACTATTTATCCCGCTGCGCTATGAGACACAATGGTACAGCATCAATACCTGCAATCTCCGACAGCAGGGTGTGCGTGCATGTTAGGCCTGGAGACACACCAGTGTGTGTGTGTGTTATCCTGCCAGCAGACGGTAATTGGGACGCTGCCGGTTTGCATCAATTCAGTTCAGTGGGGGAGTTGAGGACAAAATGGGGTAGGGGCCTTTTAAAGTGCTACAAAACAAGGGTTTTTGTTGGGGCTTGGTGATTTTGTATGATAAAGAGACATACAGACAGAAGAATAGAGAGATAGACAAAGATGGAGGGGAGGCAGGTAGGGGGATTTATGTCGCTGGATGCTGAGAGGGGGAGTGGACCATAAGGTGGGATCGGTATTTTCAATTATCGGTGAATTCTGTGTAATTTCATCCATTCAGTGTGCCGGCCTCTGACTGAGAGAGAAATGGGGGTCTGAGAGCAATGACCGCTACCATCCCGCTGTTCCTTACCAATGCTAAAGCACACATCCCCATCAGCTTCCTCCCCGTCACCTTCAGCTCACTATCGACAACGAAAAACTTTTTTTTTTCCAAGTTCATGTTGAGGCTTTTAGGAAAGTAATGACGATTACGGCACAAAAGCACAAGCATCATGCTCTTAAACATAATGTTTAAATGATGATTTAAAGTTAAATTTAGTTCTTTATTAGCATGACACACTCATGTATGGACTTGTACTTCTGTGTACTTTGTGCTAATCTGTGGCTACGTAGCCTAAGACTCACAAAGCACTCTCACTCACTCACTCATTTTCTACCGCTTATCCGAACTACCTCGGGTCACGGGGAGCCTGTGCCTATCTCAGGCGTCATCGGGCATCAAGGCAGGATACACCCTGGACGGAGTGCCAACTCATCGCAGGGCACACACACACACTCTCATTCACTCACACTCTATGGACAATTTTCCAGAGATGCCAATCAACCTACTGTACCATGCATGTCTTTGCACCGGGGGAGGAAACCGGAGTACCCGGAGGAAACCCCCGAGGCACGGGGAGAACATGCAAAATCCACACACACAAGGCAGAAGTGGGAATCGAACCCCCAACCCTGATGGTGTGAGGCGAACGTGCTAACCACAAAGCAAGCGTCTGTTAATTCAGCATTTATTTGCTGCTAGCCATCTTAACTCTGCTTGTTTATTCTGTAACATGTGAGGAAACAGGATTTTGTTTGTTAGTGAAGATAACAGAAGATTAAACTGAAAATCCTCTCTTATCCTAAAACATTCTTTCAGTTCAGTTCAGTTCAGTACTTTTGCTTCACTCCATTGCTTTTCTTCTTTTCTTTACATTCACTATATCCCGTTCTTACGCTATTCTTGTGCTAGTTATCTCGTGTTTGCCACGTTCAGTTCTTTTCAAGTCTGTTCCTATCTTTTAGTTACCTTTTTTTTTTGTTCTGTTCTTTTCTTCCTGTTCTGTTCTGTACTTTCTTGTTCCATGGTGCTGGGGTTGAACCAACCACGGGGCATGTTTTGTTATTTTAGTGCGTATACTGTAAAAGTTGTAGTGTTTGGCTCAATATGGAAACCCAAGTTAGGTTGGGATGCTGACCCAGCATGCTGAGTTCCTGGGCTGTAGACAAATGTTGTGTTTCATCTAATTATCAATGATTACTGCCTACATAATGGCTACAGAAAAACGATTTTAAATGAGTTCAAATAATTAGAAACTAAGTGAGTTCCTTTCATTCATCCCTGCAGAATATTTCTATAGGAATAACCAGTTTGGGTTTAATAGTTTGGGTTCTGTTTTCCGAGTGACGTTACGTTTAGTTCTCTTCATTTCTTCTTGTTCCATTCGCTAGGTTTCATTCTTTTCATTTTTTCATTCGCATTATCATCTGTTTTGTTTGTAATGTTTGTTCATTTCTTTCTTTTATGTATTTGCTGTATGCATTCTGTTCTTTTTGTATTCCTTTTTCCGGCTTGGTTTGGTTAAGCTCTGCTCTTTCCTGTTCTGTTTGTTACTCCGTTTTGTTCGGATCTTTTTCATTTAATTCTGTCTCTATTTCCATTCCTTCGTTGCTGTTCTGTCATTTTCTTTCCGTTCTTCAGGTATAATTCCATTCCTCCTTTTTTTTTGCTCTGTACGCTGTCCTTTAGTGAAGACTAAAGCAATGACACTAGTTTCCCGTTTATACAGGTCAAAATACATTCCAGTCTATCTCTGCTTTATTTTGTCTATCGCTCTCTTTCTTTCTCTCTGAGCACCACGTTGTTCACCGAGGACACCAAGAGACGATTAGCCAAGCGGCAAGGAGCTAAAGACTTCTTATTTACAGGTTATTGTGACAGAATGGCAACAAGTTCATCCTTCTGTATTCAAATCAAAGCTACTTCAGATGACTAAAACCTCAGAGGACTAAATTGTAGTCTCTCGCACTTCGTCCCTTTTTAAGGAAATAACACCAGGATAATTTTTGCTCTGTTCTTCCATTTAATGCTACTTTCTGCAGAAGGGGGGGTTGGTAAAAAGGAAAGTATGAAAAGAGTATTGGAGGGGGGTCGGATAAGTGCTAGGTGGATGAAGAAGAGGAAATTGACAAGTGCCCTTGGTGCAATACAATAAAAACATCCTGTCATTTGCCATGCATCCCCTCTGCTCTTTATAAAATCTCTTTCTCTCTCTCTCTCTCTCTCTCTCTCTCTCTCTCTCTCTCTGTCATGTGCTTTTTCTTCTCTCTTGATCTTTTTTCTCACTTGTCCTTCCAGCACAAAAACACAATTAATACCTACAGCTCTTTCCTACTGATAACAACAATCACTGAAGACTCTTTCCTATAATAACTCTATAAAAGATCGACAAAAACCCAAAGCACCATTGTTTATTACCCAGCTTATTATATCAATTCACAAATACACCACTTTATATAGAATTATGGAGGAAAGAAAATGGAGGGAAGGAGAGTCTTTATTCTTTACTTTTTCCACTGCTTCATTGTATTGCTTACACAACAATACAAAAAGCATGTTGGAATGTTAAAGTGAAAAGGACTGAAAAGGGCCTTAAAGACTTTGTTTGGCCTGAATGTTAAAATTAACAGAATATAAAGCCTCAGAAAATACACAAGACAATGGAGGTTCTTATAAATATAAAATGCAAATGCAGGGCATATCTATATATCTATATGTATATGCCCTACATTTGCATTTGCATCAGAGTATGACCAATCACTGATCTCCACTGTGCCAACAACCAATCACTGATCACCACTCTGCCCAGCAACCAATTACTGACCACCACTCTGCCTAACAACCAATTACTGACCACCACTCTGCCTAACAACCAATCACTGACCACCACTCTGCCTAACAACCAATTACTGACCACCACTCTGCCCAACAACCAATCACTGATCACCACTCTGCCTAACAACCAATCACTGGCCACCACTCTGCCCAACAACCAATCACTGAGCACCACTGAGCCCAATGTTACTGTGTTTAACAACCAATCACCGTTGTTTTTTCTTTTACAATTTTTCTGTGTTCTGAATAGAAATTATAAAATTGTTAGCCTTCATTGTTAGACTAGTTCCATTTTTATAAAACTGTCACTATAAAACAGACACTATAAAGTGTCTGAAAAACATCTTCCTTCATGCAACATGATACGACATGAACATGATCCAGTTGGATCTAATACTATGCAAATTAATTTCTTAATTAGTTTTTATCATTGTCTGCTAGCTCGAGTAATTTGTGAATATGCTTTTGATCATGAAAGTCTCATGAAAAGAGTTGCATGCTGCATACGACACACTCAGAAAGTTCTCAAGTGATTTTTTTATTATTGTTTAGTGTTTAGTGTTTAATATTCTAACCAACACTACTGCTGATGCAGCATCATTGTCATTGTTAGATGTCACCCAAACCAGGTCACATGTCCCCAATTATAATCACCAAAGACATGTTTGATGTATTACAGTAAAGAAACGAGAGTGGAGAAGGGCACAGTGATCCAGTTCCTGCATCTGCTGCAGGAAATTTAATAAAGTGGGACATGCCAGCATGGTTATATCACAGAAACAGAATTAGTGTTCAGTGAGGAACAAAGTCATGAAGGGGATGTGATCCAGATGACATGTGCACTTACTTTGTGTGTGTTTGTATGTGTGTGTGTGTGTGTGCGTGTGTGTGTGTGTGTCCACACCTCAGATGTACACGATGCTTTGATCTCTATCTTAGCAGGACCAGGAAATGAGCAGCGCATTAAACTCCTGCATGACACCCGAGCTCGAGCTGAGAACTGCATGCTGTAAAAACAAAAACACAAATCCCCCTGACTCACACTTGTATAAGCAATCCACATCTGACAGGAAATTAAACGGCTTTATAAACCACCCATAAACCACAAAGAGACCGAAATGGTCAAATAATGACGGATTGTTCAAAGCTTTGCTGGAAAATTCATCCTCTCACCTTCACACTTCCATAAATAAAGGTACCAAACTGTACTTTCTTGTTCCATGGTGCTGGGGTTGAACCAACCACAGGGCATGTTTTGTTATTTTAGTAGTGCTCAATATGGAAACCCAAGTTAGGTTGGGATGCTGACCCAGCATGCTGAGTTCCTGGGCTGTAGACAAATGTTGTGTTGACCAAAAACATCTAATTATCAATGATTACTGCCTACATAATGGCTACAGAAAAACGATTTTAAATGAGTTCAAATAATTAGAAACTAAGTGAGTTCCTTTCATTCATCCCTGCAGAATATTTCTATAGGAATAACCAGTTTGGGTTTAATATAAGAACCATTTTAGGTTCTACATAGTACCGTTCGATTTAAGTGCCCTGCGATGGGTTGGCATTCCGTCCAGGGTGTATCCTGCCTTGATGCCCGATGACGCTTGAGATAGGCACAGGCTCCCCGTGACCCGAGGTAGTTCGGATAAGCGGTAGAAAATGAGTGAGTGGGAGACAAATCAACATCCAGTTTGTTGCCTATGTTTCTTTCTCCTCTCCTTTCTTTCTGTTTCTCTCCTTTTCTCCGATCTCCTTAATTCCAACCTCCATTTGTTGCTGGTGCCAGTTACGGTCAGTCCTGATTGCTCTTTCAAATGAGTCAAATTAGCCAGGTCAGGAACAATAAAGACCCCCGTAGAGCATTATGAAGGCATGAGAAGTCAGTTCATGCGCATCAGATAAAGCGAGGAAACGTATCCGTTCTTCTCCATGGTGTGCTTTTCCACTTAATTAAAAGTAATTAGTACTTCAGGCAGAAATAGTGATGATGAGCAGTACTTTGTACTAATTACTTAGCTCACTGTCGCATATTAAATCTTTGTCTTGCTTTTTTTTTTTCTCTTTGAAAGGCTCTGTGGCCTCGCACAACAATCAGAGCCAGACTCATTAATAAACACCATTAATTACCACAATGAATAACATGTTCACATTTCCGGAACGAATGGCAGGAATGAATTACACAGATGCCATACCCCCTTCTATTTAATTTCCATTTGGAGAACTGATTAGATGATAAGACGAGCATCACAAATTCTAAATAGTAAAGTCTAAATAATCTTTTTGTTTTGCTTGGGGGAGAAAAAACTGGTTCTTGGTGCAACACTGCCTCCTGGTGGCCCTTTCCGTGCCACAGAGAAAGATTTGTTATGGAGAAATAATCAACAACCAAGTCCATGTGTGATGAAGGTGTAGTGATGAGTGACTGTTCATCACACAACCTGAAGGAATTTGGTCCTTATATGACAGAAATTACGCAATTACATTTTTATTCCTTATTAAATGACGTCACTTTTTATCCTTTTACAGTTACATTTAATGTTGTGGAACGATTCCAAGTGATTAGTTCTCTTTTTCACAAGCATTCCCTTACCAGCCCTTGTCTTTCTCTATATTTAGTGATATAAGATAAAATAAGTCTTGCTTGAACATAAAATCTAATATTTTATGGAAGGCCCTGAAAAATGTTCTCGAAAGATCTGCATTGGGTTGAGTAGTGCACCCTCTGTTGCATGTCATTGGTCATAACATGCAAGTCAATTTCATTGAATAAAAAAAAAAAAGAAAGGATCTGAAATTTAAAGCATAATTGGAATTTACATACAAAACTAGGCTTTCATTCTGGTGACAATTCTTCTGCGACACAAATGCAATCCCGCCCTGAATTTCTGTTAGAAAGTATTTCTTCTACAAATGGTGTCCATTAACAAGAAGAAGTGAGGAATCAGTGTTGGGTTTTTATAGCAAGGCTCACTCATCTGAGTGCACAATATTTTTAGCTGGAACCACAGAGGCCCAGGGGGTGGTGGTGGTGGTGTTCAGAGGCTTTGAGATTACACACAACTAGTAGGAGTGCTAAATATATCCAGGGTCAACATATGATCACACGTGCATAAATATACAGGCATACATGCACCTCAGCTCAGCAACTAAAAAAGCTAATTCATTGTTGTTCTCACAGCTGCTAACTGGCCCTTCCTGTTGGACTTCTTGGATAATTCTCAAGCGGTGAGTCAATCCAGTGTCCATTCGCATTGGTGTATGTGGATGTGTGTGATATTTGATATGGCAATATGTTTCACAGAGTGCACTTTGTATCTCAGACATCTGAAAGTTTGAAGTTTACTGCTAGCAAATCTAATTTGGCTTCTGCTTGATTTAATGTGTTTTGTAGAACGGTGACAAAAGAAATAACATCATGGCAGAAAATACTAGTTGAAAACCAAGACCCTGATAGGATACAGCACTGATGGGACTATTAGATAAGCCTGTGGGGCTGTCCAGCCCTGATCCGTTGGTCCGAGAAGCCTACCTGATGGCCTACGACTATATTAACTATGTAACAGCCAAACCGGAAACTCCTCTCGGCCCAGCTCCGTCTCAAGCCTCAGAAGCACTGCGGCACGCTGGAGATGAGCTCCTCCAACGCTTCCCCATCTTCTTTCGTCGCTGGCCACGCGTCTTCCGAGACGTGACAGAGGACACAGCATGTTCTACACTGCTGTCGATCCTGGATGAGCATTTCTCTCAGACGAGGCGCAGGGACCTGGCCTGGAGCGCCGTGCTGTCCGTGTTTGTGGTTGCTGGTCAGATGGCACTACACTGCAAACAAAGGGGTATGAACAGTGTTGTCCCACAGCTCCAGCAGTCTGTAGGCAGCTTTGTTGAAAGAGTCATCTGCCCTGAGATCAGGGACAAGGGTGGATGGGTAAGTTGGCAACAGCAAGGAGTAAAAAGAGAACTGCAGTTTTCAGGCATCTGGATGTACAAACAATTTTATACAGAGCAGAATAATGGGGTATGCCATAGTTCTACAATGTATTTAAAATTTGTTACACTTTGACGTGAGAAACACGAAAGAAACTCTCAGTTCAATCTACAGTAAAAACACTGTATGGCTATTTACACATTTCCAAAGGGTTTATGGTATCCACACACCTTCAGACACAGAAACTGAGATATGCTGACACGACATAACCAAAAACTCTTTGCTCTAAAAACGTAACCCTGTATTTGAAAGCATGAATTATAAATCTGCAGAAAGGTAACCTATAGAAGTGTATTAAAGGAATTCAGTAACTGCACCTTGACTTTAATTATACGTGTCCAGGTTTGTGTCTGTGGTAATCACACAAACACCAGCTAGCTAGAGTAAATAGTGTGTGCAGGAATTCGAACAAAGGAACAGTGAATAATTCTGTACGTGTGTTTCTCCAAGTCAGGTTTTGTGGTACGCTTTGGGGAGAAGCAGACTCTGGAGGTCCAGGTAAAGAAGGTGTGCTGCTGGAGTTTGCTAATACTGAGCTTGGGGATCCTCACCTACTTCCTGTGTAAAAGAAGAATATTTTAGCCTAAAGATCTCTCATGTGGCAAATCCTTGAACATGCCAGAACTTCTTAGTAGATATTAAGGGTATTGTAAAATATACATTACTCAACAGAATGGCAAAATATATTTAACAGCCCATAAATATTAGTCATCATTCTGATATCCTCTTAACTACGAAAATATACAATCTCCACTGTTGCCTTAACAACAATGTATTTCAAGTCCGTTGGGTCTCGAAGAATTGCTTGAATAACGTAGAAATGAAGACCTTTATTTTATTAATTTGGCTAAAAAATTCTTTTTTTTTTACCTCCAGGAATTGGATAAATTCATTGATATGCTAAGCTTAACTAGCTGAAGTTGCTCACAGCACCGTGTGTTCTGATATGGTTTACCATAAGCTGGAAGAACAGCTTTCATCCTATTGCCATTTTTACTTTTAATTTACTTTTCAGTACAATTAAGCAGTCAGAGGTTTTCTCCACAGTATTATAAATAAATCTTTTAACAGGTATCTCAGTT
The DNA here is from genome assembly GCF_030014155.1 of Tachysurus vachellii. Classification (NCBI taxonomy): domain Eukaryota; kingdom Metazoa; phylum Chordata; class Actinopteri; order Siluriformes; family Bagridae; genus Tachysurus; species Tachysurus vachellii. Next base: position 25,367,842 of record NC_083470.1, on the reverse strand, counting down.
GGTGTTGAAGTATTTTTGTATTTGAAATCAGTCTACACTCATTAGCATAAAAACTCATTAGCACAAAAACCTGCTTGTTTGCAAAGGTTTTGGTGCTTGTGTAAAATCTGTGCTGTGATATAAAAAAAAGGATCTTGCAGTTTTTATGCCTGAAGCCACAAAAACAGAAAGGAATAGAAACCTTGCCACCTCATTGCCAACTAATTTGGCTTCCTTTATTCAGCAGGAAAAGTTGGATTAGTATCAGATGGCAAAAAGATTTACCTCAGGCAAATAACCACGAGCCATTTGTACTTTGAAGCCCATTCACTTATTGCACTAGTGCCATCGGCATGGCATTTGCTCTAATATGAAACACTGCATGTAAAGTGTGGTCTTATTCTTACCATTTGCTCCATTTAGTAATCAGGGTTCCAGTATGGCTGCTTAAATGAAGCTCGGAAACTTCCTTTACTTTGCAGCGCCGAACCTCCTGCACTGCACAAGTGTTTTAACCAGGTCAAGATTACACCTGAGGATATTCATGTTATGCTAATCTGCCCAAAAGAAATCCTAGACTCACTAAACGGGTTACACAAGGAACTCCATATCAAGTGTTATGAAGCAGCGCAGAACTTATGCTCAAACTAACATTCTGTCCGTGTGCAAGCAAGTCAAAGACAACACTTTAAACACATTAACAAGAGAATTTTAATGACACACTTCTGTACAGAAAAGGAATGAACAGCAGAACACAAACAGAAGTTTGGAAAGGTTTCAGGTAGGTCACACAGACAAGATTTATGCAAGCTCCTCCTCTCCTTCCTCTTCAAACTCGCCCTCTTCCTCAGCTGTGGCATCCTGGTACTGCTGGTACTCGGAGACCAGGTCATTCATGTTGCTCTCAGCTTCGGTGAACTCCATCTCATCCATACCCTCTCCGGTGTACCAGTGGAGGAAAGCTTTGCGCCTGAACATGGCAGTGAACTGCTCGGAGATGCGCTTGAACAGCTCCTGGATGGCAGTGCTGTTGCCGATGAAGGTAGCGGCCATCTTGAGGCCACGTGGCGGGATGTCGCACACGGCGGTCTTGACATTGTTGGGAATCCATTCAACGAAGTAGCTGCTGTTCTTGTTCTGCACGTTGAGCATCTGCTCATCAACTTCCTTCATGGACATGCGGCCACGGAAGATGGCAGCAACGGTGAGGTATCGGCCATGGCGTGGGTCGCAGGCGGCCATCATATTCTTAGCATCAAACATCTGCTGTGTCAGCTCAGGCACTGTGAGTGATCGGTACTGCTGGCTTCCCCTGCTGGTCAAGGGGGCAAACCCGGGCATGAAGAAGTGCAGACGTGGGAAGGGCACCATGTTAACAGCCAGCTTGCGCAGATCTGCGTTGAGCTGACCAGGGAAGCGGAGACAGGTGGTGACACCGCTCATGGTGGCAGATACGAGGTGGTTGAGATCGCCATATGAGGGAGTTGTGAGCTTCAGTGTGCGGAAGCAGATATCGTAGAGAGCTTCGTTATCGATACAGTAGGTCTCATCTGTGTTTTCAACCAGTTGGTGTACAGATAATGTGGCATTGTAGGGCTCTACAACGGTGTCGGACACTTTGGGGGATGGCACAACACTGAACGTGTTCATGATGCGGTCAGGGTATTCTTCACGGATCTTGCTGATGAGCAGAGTGCCCATACCTGAACCAGTGCCACCACCCAGGGAGTGGGTAAGCTGGAAGCCCTGCAGACAGTCACAGCTCTCAGCCTCCTTGCGCACCACATCTAGCACAGAGTCAACAAGCTCGGCTCCCTCCGTGTAGTGACCTTTGGCCCAGTTGTTTCCAGCACCACTCTGACCTGTACAAGTCATCCAATTAGAATATTTACTTAAACACTCCTTTATAACAATCTGTCCAAAGTCAACCAAATTAAAGCCCCACACTCACCGAAGACAAAGTTGTCTGGTCTGAATATTTGACCAAAAGGTCCAGACCTCACAGAGTCCATGGTACCAGGCTCCAAGTCTACCAGCACAGCACGGGGCACATATTTGCCACCTACATGCACAAAAAAAAAATAAAATAAAAAAAAAGTTAATGCTATTTGAAAAACATTGAACACAATACCACATAAAAATGAAGGCTACGTACCTGATGCCTCGTTGTAGTAGACGTTAATCCTATCGAGCTGGAGATCACTGTCTCCGTGATACGTGCCAGTTGGGTCGATGCCATGCTCATCACTAATAACCTCCCAGAACTATAAAGATAAAGAAAGTAGTGTTAATTATTGACATGATTATTTATCTTCTACCTTTATATAAACAGGACTTTAAAAACAGCACACAATAAAGGATTGATTAAAAAAAAACAGGCCACAACACAATGTAGATTATGTCACGTTTATTTTTAACAAAAACATGGCTGCACGTTTTACAAAAAAAAATAAAATAAATTACATCAGTTTTATTTTTGCGCAATATTTGTGTGGTGGTGGCGCATTTGTAATGCAAGAGAGAAAAAAACTACGCTAATGAAAAAAAAGCCAATTGCTCGTGATAGAATTTTCAGAACCCAAGTGTGCCGCATTGCAGCACTGAATTGATCACGACGTCATAACACATTACCCGCAAAAACCGCCCAGCCGATCACCTGCATTTACTGACACGCGCGCGCCATGGAACGCGATTTCAAATTCTCTTTTTAACCGCCAAAAACGCTCCAATTTTTTTAAACCCAAAAAACGCGCGCGCGGCCTTCGCGCCGGTTGGCTGAAATCCACCGACGAGGTTTTTTTTTTTAACGCGCTTACGTCACCCCAGACTCCGCCCCGCCCACATCCGGCTAAAAGGCGCGGCGCGCGCACGGCCTCTATAATCTGGGCCTTCGGTCGGAAAATAAATCTGGAATTGTGTCATAAATCCGATCAAATTATGCGCCGATCGACTTATATGAATACGACGTACCATACAGGCAAATTCTAGTGGTTAGAATAGCAAATAAAGTGAAGTATTTTTCGTCTCCCCTCAGCGCCTTTGTCAGAGAAAACCCCCACCCCTCTCTTACCCCCACCCCTTCTCTAACGGACACGCGCAGGGTTTTTTTTTTTTTCACCCCCTACAGCGTCTTAAAAACAACGATACAGCTAAAAAAAACATTTTTGTAAGATAAAGCCTCGAATACTACATGTTTTTTTTATTTCCCCTTTTCCTTGAGCAGTGCTTGTATAAGAAATGAGGAAGCACATGGTTATGGCGACCGACTTTTCGTTCACAGCCACAATGTGCTGCTTAACGGCGGCGAATATTCACTTATTAAAAGCACAAAAATTAAGATGTATTAGTTTGGTGATAAACAAACGGCTTTTTCGATCAATGATTCAAATTAAAAATCGTTTGAATGAGTAACGTATTTATTGTTCAACAACAAATAAAATACTAAACATGCAAAACCAACCTTGGCTCCGATCTGGTTACCGCACTGACCAGCCTGAAGATGCACGATTTCCCTCATGTTTGCTAGTTTTATTGTTATTCAGCGGTCTGTTTGTCGGAAAAATGCGAGCTGTTCCTTCCTTTTCTTCAGAAGTGCGGAAAACAGCTCGTCTCCCCGTTATATATACACTGCTGTAGCCCCGCCTCCTAGACACCGACGTCAGTGCGCGATTGGGTTAGCTGTTCAACACTCGTCGTTGATTTGTTAAGACGAGCAGCCACTCAAACCGAGTACCGTGAGCTTTGTGACGGCAGCGTTTGGCTGAAGTCATGCTAGCTAAAAAAGTCATGCTATAATGCTAAATACGCACTAAAAAAATAAATCCAGGGTTTAGTTTGTAAACTTAAAAAGGAGCATGGTTGTATCAAAAAGGTCATACTTAAACACATCAAATATCAAACTAAGTAGATACATAAAAGTGAAAATATGATTAGCTATAATTAGCCGGTTAGCTAGCTAACTGCAATACTCTAATTAACATGAAATTAGCTTCATTTTATATAATTATGCACGTTGCACAATGACATGAGGTAAAAACAACCAAAAATATATTAAATCATATAATCTGTCAGCATTTCTCCAGAAGGGATGGCAGTTTAATCCAGATTTATTTCTTTAACCCTTGTATTATCTCACTTGTCCCTCAACCCTGTCTGTTTTAACTCTTTTTAAAGCATGAAATGTAAAATTATCACCCAATTTTTGTGATACCTCTTTAAATTATCTTCATTTAAACTTATTACCACAAAATGAACAGTTGTAATAAAATCCCAGAGATACAAAATTAATAATTACATTAACATAGCTCTCTATGTAAACTAATCTAGTCCAAATAGGGCTATAGACCATGTGTATTATGACAAAATGTACTAGCATATGCAGGGTATTACATATGCAGGGTATTACATATGCTGCAACAGCAATTCCCCACATGCACAAGCATGTGATTTCTTCCTCAGCACTCTGTGTATAGGAGGTGTTTACAGCTCAGCTTGGTTCATTTCCTATTCCAGGCTATTACCGAGCCATTATACAGCCTACAGTATGTGATGTCTGCTCTCTCATCCCCCTGCTCCTGAATGCTGAGGTAAAATGGCTGCCACAATGCAAGTCCAAGAGCTGCATGCTTGTCTTGTCTCTGCAGTGTTTGGTGTGGATTATTAATATCTAATCTGTATAAAGGAGGGGGAAGGCCAAGATACAGTCAGCTGCTTTGGTACAGTTGGCATGACTTAGCGAGCGAGAATGTGAGATTGGTCGTGTTGTATGCCATGACAGAGGGGGCAGGGAATATTTCCGAGGTCTCGAGGGCTTTTCTGAGATGACCAGAGGCAGCCGAACAGATGGGATGTTAGCGGGTCACCCTTCGGGTCTCTCTGCCACAATCTGGGAAAAACATGCTGACAAATTTCTTACAAAATGAAAGGAAATGTTTTTTAAAAAGCACATGTTGAGTATCTGTCCGTAAGCCGTATTCATTTTCTTAAGTCACAAAACGATACACACACATTCCATAACTAGTGACCTAAATATAACACTTTCTGGATCCTCCCTGTACTTTTCTAATCAATGGTTATATCCAAATTCTAATTCTGGAGACAAAAGCACCAGTGTGTGCTCATGAAACAGCTTGCGTCATTGCACAGCACTTCCCCCATTTCACCCAGCTCTGCTTCTGCAGCTCACTTTCAGCAGCTTAATGGCTAATTGATTTAGTAAGAGATCAGACTACAAATCTTGAGGTGTGGCAGCGTTCAGGAGTGATAGCACTTTGGAGAAGTGTGTGTATACTTTAGACACGTCTTTAGGCACAATATATTATGTTATTATTATCTTATTTTTATTATCTGCTCTTATATGATGTATTTTTTTTTTAAATTTGCCCATACTACTATTTCATTTTTGTAGTGTAGTGTCATTTTAGTCATGTTTTCTAATAAAACAAAATCAGACTCAATAAAAATAATCTAAAAAATGTTATATATAGAATCCTATACAATTTGATATTCTGATACACTTCCATACATTGGTACCAATCTTAAACATAATACTCCATGATACTGCTTTCTTTTTCACCTGAACGAAGATCCTCTACAGTGTCTCCATGTTTGGTGGATATTACAGGACAAGCCTCCCAGCTTCTCTATTTGTAAATCTATAATCAGACATTTATGCATTAATACCAAAGGTGCCAATAATTTTAGCACAAGTGGCTTGCTGGTGATGCACAGCAAAAAGGCATTAACGGACAGGCTAAGCTTTTTATTACACTGCCACTGTGTGTGGTTTATTGAGTGATCTGCAGTGGCCTGACGTAATGAAGGCCAAAAGTCTGTTCCAGTATGGATCCTATGAGACATGGTCCAATCCACTGTCTTTTGACTCAGCATCTGTTTTTCTGTGCAGCACTGCTAATCTCCCTTCACATAACATGAACGATCTCTTAGCTAGGACAGTTAGCATTAACAATACTCTAGCTATAGCAGATTCGAAGGTATTAAAGAGATGGTTAGACAGAAAAACCAGACATAAATCTTGGACTACCCGAGAGGTGTTTGGCATCTGATGTTTGCATTGCTAGTTTTGCATTGGAGAAACGATGCTAATGTAGCGAATGTAATGGATATGTAGCTCTCCCAAGATTATGTCCAATTCTTCTGGTATAGGACCCAGTATGCCTTGTTGTAATATTTAATTACAGCAGTAGAAATAGATAGTGAAGTATTCTATTGAATATAAATAAAAAAATGACTTCCTAATATATAATGAATTTACATATAAAGGGTAAATATTTCAATGTAATTTCATTCATGCATTTCCAGTCATGCAGTGAGGTTCGACGTATGGAATACTGTTGCTTCCTTGTGAGGGATCAGAATATTGACAATGCATGTTGATGAAAGAAGGGACAGTCCCCTCCATTTTCCCCTCACTATTCTACCAATCACAATGCATTTTGGTTGCTAGGTGATGTTACAGAGCCTAATCAATAATAACAGCCTGTATGAAGCTGTGTATGGGAGCAGCCATCTTGTGCAACTAAAATCGCTTATTTATCTTAATTTAGTGCATTTTGGTATATTTTTCCAGCTAGGCCCAAGTACAGTAACAAAAAGCAAGAATTCCATTTTGATCCCGAATTGGTTTAATACTAGCTAGCCTGTATTAAAGGGATACAAACCAATTTGTGTAGCTTACCAATTGTTAAAGGACATATATGAAGCTTTGTTGATATATTTATTTACTCGTTGATCAAGTAGGCTTGACGGTGGCATGGTGGTTTAAATTATTCAATTATTTTTTGCTGAGTCATTCCTTTGCTAATAATCTTGGAGGCTTGGGATGGTAGAACTTGAAGTGAATATTCTTTCATATCAGCTGTCTCTGATAAAGCATGTGCAGTCTCCAAGGGAAGTCCACAGTGCTATCAGGCTCATATTCACACTGTCATACACAAAGCCTGTAAGGACCAACACACATATGACTTGTGAAACAGCACAGATCTTATAAGACCAAAAAAATGTGACCATAAATAACTGTAATAACTTTCTTTTCTGAAGGAGCTCTTTGTGTACTTAGACTTTATTCATATATCACAAAGTAGCTTGTTTTCCTGAAGTGCTAAGAACCAAAATAAGGGCACTTCGTGTGAGAAAAAGATTCTTGCTGCAGTCTAAGGCTCTTGTCCATCCCCCCCTTTCTTCATCCCTGTGTGTGTGTGTGTGTGTATGTGTGTGTGTGTGTGTGTGTGTGTGTGTGTGTGTGTGAGGGAGCTAGCTAGCTAACAGTGAGTCAGAACTGTGCTCCCAAAGGATATCTTCTTTTACACAAAGCTGACTCAGCTGCTATGAACACACAAACTCACTGCTTCCCTTTCAGAAGCCATACAGGCTCTTTCTTACACACACACACACACACACACACACACACACACACACACACACACACACACACACACACACACACTAACAAATCCTCTGAAAATCTAGAGTCTTTTATTACAGACTCTGGAGCAGTCCTGATATTGTTCTCTCTGTTTTTGAGTGTGCAAATAAACTATTCAATTAGAGCATGAATGAATACCACACAGACTATAAGTTGTTTTTAAGCCATTTCAAAGAAATGAATAGAAAAAAGCTCCTCAATGGATATCTAGTCCTTTTCTTAGATGATGTCAGAGTCAGACAGTGCCGCACCCTTAACCTTCTGCTCCGAACCACCACCAGAGTGAGTTTAAATGAACCAGTATTGATTATTGAGCTGTGCAGGAACACTGCAGTCAAAGGGTCAACATAATCCCCCTCGTATGTAAATGCCGTCTCCCAGTTTCTTTCCCTTGCCGATTTATTAGTGATCTGACATGATACATGTAATGATATTTAATGAAAATAGCCAAACAACAACATCTGACAGCCAATAACACACAGTTTCGACTACGCTGCTGTTTGAAACTTACCATCCCCACCATGAAATTTCGTCTCTTGTATTTTAAATTGACCAGTGTTGAAGGATCTCTTGAGATGCAGAGTGACATTAGTATTCCAAGCACATGGTCTCTCCCCAGGGATTTAGCAGCAGGAGGCTGCTTCTGATATTAATGGGACTGGACTCACTCTCCTTCACCCTTCTCTTGTACTGCAATCCATGTGGAGGAACATCGGGAAGAATGAAACCACAGGGAGGTCAGCGAATTGAGAAAATGTTAACGTTTGAGAGTATAATATTAATATTAGTGTTAACATGTAGCCCATGCTAGGTTACTATAATAAGACACTCCGAAGTCGTGACCTAATGGTTAGAGAGTTTGACTCCTAACCCTAAGGTTGTGGGCTTGAGTCACGGTTCGGCAATACCACGACTGAGGTGCCCTTGATCAAGGCAGCGAACCCCCCAACTGCTCCCCGGGTGCCGCAGCATAAATGGCTGCCCACTGCTCCGGGTGTGTGTTCACGGTGTGTGTGTGTTCACTGCTGTGTGTGTGTGCACTTTGGATGGGTTAAATACTTAAATACTCATACTTAGCTGTATGTCACGTCACTTTCACTTTCTTATTAGAGTCAAGAACTGCTCCTGAAATCATAATGGCTTATCCTAGGATTATTATTTATAATTATAAAACACGTTAGTACTGTTTGTGTTTTGTCTTCAACACCTATATACATCTGTCACACAGAAGAGGATGAGTTCCCTTTAGAGTCTGGTTCCTCTAAGGGTTTCTTCCTCATGTTTGTCTAGCTACTGTTGCCTCTGGTTTGTTCATTTGGGATCCTGATTTTTGTATAGCTGCTTTGTGAACTAATAGTATTGCTATTAATATTAATATTAGTATTAGTTGCCTGTCGGTCTAGCTAAACAGTAAACAGAAACAACAACACAGAGCTTCTCAGGAGACACTAGATCATTTCCAGGATGAAAACGATCCTTAAGGCCATTTACAATGCAAAGTGGCTTGCATGAGTGGCTTGGTGGAAACACTGCTCCATTGTTTTCTCCTGTTGCATACTGTATGTTAAAGTCAGTAACCAAGTTCATCAGCGTGGAGAGCTAGTGCTGTGATCCCACAAGGAATCTTGAACATACTGTGGCAAAAGCTATGAAGGTCCTGGACCAGGAAAATTCTGGAAATCCTGGACCTAATTAAAACAACTTGCTAACAGAACAAACTGGTTAGCCATAGACATGTTGGTAACATGATAACTATTGTGTAGTACAATTGTTCTGAATACAGAAGGATTCCAGTGGGCTATGAAAATTAGTGCTAGCTTGATGCAGATACATAAGATGTGGTGTCTTGAAATGGAAGACTTTGTATACGTTCAGCATCATAATTACTATAATTCACCAAATTCCAAATCACCAAATTCATCTTGAAATCTCTCCATGCTAAAAACAACAACAACAGAACAACAACAACAAAACAGGCTATTTTAATGAATGACTGAATGCCAGCGTCCAAAACAAAGGCCGCCATTTCACTGAGGCGTGGCTCGTCATACACAGTGTGAGTGTGGCGCCACCTTGTGTCTGTCTAGCAGCACAGCAGCCTTCGTCTTCCCATTCAAACACATGCCACAAGTCCAGGATTTACTACTGGATATTTCATTAGTGTTGTTTATATGTTTAAATGTGGTATTTTACGATATTAAATGTAAATAATATCATGACTGCATGTTGTTCTGTCATTAAAAATTGTACCCACTAACAAACTGCTGTATTTTAAGAGGAACAAAAATCTTCAGGTATATATTGAAGTCACTAGTATTTTTACCCAATTATACAATTCAGGATATTGTGATTGAAAAAAAGAATAATGAAAATGAACATTAATAAATGCACTACATGCAAGCGCATGTCCTGAGCTGGAATCGTACTGAGTGACGCATTGTTTGGACACAAAGGCTCTCTGTGTGATTAAAAATAGTGTGAAATGTTTACCCTTCGACTACCCCAGGTCTTGTCATTATTATTTCATTAGAACTGATCCATCATATAGCTGATGTCTGATTTCTGTGCCAGATTCAACACTGGGCAGAAGTTTACATTAAATTATACTGGCCTTTATATGGGATCATCAGGCTTAAGTGCGACTATATGTGTCATGCAGCTGCTTTGCTGTTAATCCCAATGAAAACATAACAGCTTGTGGTTTCGATGTTGCCATTGAAATGTTATTATCATTAATGATAAAATGCATGCAGGGTAGGTTGGAGAGGCTCTAGGTGCAAGGGCACCTGCCATTTTCTTTTCATTTATCAGAAGTGCCCTTTATTTAATAATGTATTGTCACCTTCATTTCACCCAGGCCTGGAATATATATATATCCATCCACCCATCCATCCATCCATCCATCCATCCATCCATCCATCCATCCATCCATCGAAGGGGGCAGCAGTCTAAGCAGGGACGCCCAGACTTCCCTCTCCCCAGACACTTTCTCCATATATCATATATATCACGATGTGTCACCGTCAAATCCATCTGATTGACCATGATATATGATGAGAGTCATAGAGGTTTTACATGGTTTCAAGCTACAAAGTGGTTCAAAATTCATGCCTGCCGTGTTATGTAGTTGGCAACAACCATAGCCAGCTACATAATATGAATGAGCTTTAAATTTCATGATGTTTTTTTTTTTTTGCTTTCCACATTTGCAGTTACAGATTGAACCAATTAGTGTATACATGTATGTATATCGTTTATACCAGCAACTTACACTTGAATTGAGATTTTTCTTTTGTTCATTTCTTTGCGATTTACGTTTAATGCATTAAATCGACAAATTCAAATGACCGATCAGTTTATTAATGCATCATATCCATCCTATGGCATGTGTAAGTTTATGTTCCACACCATGAAGGTAAACACAGACAGAATGAGGAGGAGCTTCTTCGCGCAGGCCGTTCCATGGCAGGAGAACACGTAGAGCCTGGACCCTCTCTGTCCCAACACCACTACCTTAGCCAGACTTTTACAATTGCACTAGATGCACACTTCACATTTAAAGAATATATGACTTGTGCCTTATTTTTATTCCTTTACTTAATGGTAATCACTACCAGTTTTTGCTACTTTTATATTGAGGACAGTCATAAAAAGCATTTCATGAAATGTACTGTGTATGATTGTGTATGTGAGAAATAAAATATGAATTTCAAGTACTTCTAGTAAATTCTGTCAACTTGGCGGCCATCTTGGCTACATTCTGCATAGTTCAGCTAACTCTGCTTTCACCCTAGCAAACAACAAGTCATTTGTAATTGGTCTCTTGTGGATATGCAGTGACTGTTACTGTTGTTGTTTGTTATATAATCAAATATGAGTCTAATCAGTGTGATGGAGGTCTCCTGATTTGTGCATCACACATTAACAGGAACTAATTGCATGTAGGAATTAAAGTGCTGGAAACTTCTGGAGCTGAAGAAATGTAGGACCACAAGTGCCATCGAATTGGATCTCATTGTGTCTTATGGGATTGTTGTGTATGAAGCCGCCTGGAGACTGCCATGCCTTCTTTTGAACCAATGTTGTGTCAGTCAGCTGTATGGTCTGGTGTTTATCAGCAATCAGGTCTGTGCTGAACTCAGAGTTCACGATGACCCATTAGTTCCTCAGGAGCTCTCGGTTGCACTATCATGAACTGTTGTAGAAAGTTGTAGAATTGTAGAATTATTTACATTTGTACTATTTGCAGTAGAGTGTCACCCAAATAAGGATAGGGTTCCCTTATGAGCCTGGTTCCTCTCAAGGTTTCTTCCTCATGTCATCTCAGGGAGTTTTTCCTTGCCGCCGTCACCTCCGGCTTGCTCGTTAGGGATAGGAATATATATAGTATCATAAATTTTAAGTTCATTCATTCATTCATCTTCTACCGCTTATCTGAACTACCTCGGGTCACGGGGAGCCTGTGCCTATCTCAGGCGTCATTGGGCATCAAGGCAGGATACACCCTGGACGGAGTGCCAACCCATCGCAGGGCACACACACACTCTAATTCACTCACGCAATCACACACTAGGGACAATTTTCGAGAGATGCCAATCAACCTACCATGCATGTCTTTGGACCGGTGGAGGAAACCGGAGTACCCGGAGGAAACCCCCGAGGCACGGGGAGAACATGTGTGTGTGGGAACTCCACACACACAAGGTGGAGGCGGGAATCGAACCCCGACTCTGGAGGTGTGAGGCAACGTGCTAACCACTAAGCCACCGTGCCCCCCCTTCTTCTTCTTATTATATATTTATTTATTTTTCTCTCTCTTCTGTTTCCATACTTCTGAAAAGCTGCTTTGAGACAATGGGGAAATTGTTAAAAGCACTATACAAATAAATTGAATTGAATTGAAAATTTAATTGGTCTGAGCGACCATTGGACTGATCGTTTGTGTAGAATTGTTTAGAGCTGTCAATTTCTTCCTTGTTGACGTGAACACAGAGGTGATTGTGCCATTAGTTAAACAATAAATTGCTCAGCAGCGATAGTTTGGTTGTCGAGATATTAACGGATATTAGACTGAAGTCCTTTTACCTAATCTCATCATCAGACATCGTCAGTAAAGTCTGTAGTCCTCAATTATTTTTACAAACGCTGATGGATACTGTGTAGTAAAAAGTGTCACTCTGTAGATTTTATAATCTCATTTATTACTGAATATGCTATAATTCAGTGCCTCCTGCATCTCTTGACAAAGCGCTCACACAACTCACACAAACATTCCGAGCTTATTAAATATATACATCATCTCTCGTATGTACAAGTCACCCCTTTATAATGAGTCGTCTCTATTTTCTTGGGCATTTTTATATCCGTTAACTATGAAAATATCAAAAATATAGCTTCCTCTTCTGAAAAAAAAAAAGGTAAAAATCTGTCCTGTGGGTCTGTGGGGCTCAGCGTTAGGAAGCCGTGTGCGATTTCCTGTTGCGTTTGGCTCTCCGGATTGGAGGGAAGCTAATGAACTCAAAGTGTTTTGTTCGGTCCGAGTTGGGGAAGGGAAGTGGACCTTTGTGGAGCCGCTTGATGAAGTGGACTTCCCTTTGATTCTCTCTGGTTTTAGAGGCTTTGATGGGTCTCCCTTTCCGAGTGAAGGCTACGTACCAGCCATCATATTTGGCATTTTGGAAGGCTGTGTAGTTGTTCTCCAGGACGATCTCGGTGAAGATGCAGTCCCTGCCTCTGCCGTTGGCCTACGGGAACATGGCCATAGCTGACATTATACCATATAATATACATATCATCGCTGTCTGGCAGAATCCTCGTATATCCAAAACCATTATTTTTCAGGAGTTATTAAACATTATATAGTTAAAGTTGTTATTATACCTTATATTGCTATCATACTGTTTTGTACCAACATTAACAAAACATTTTCCCAAAGTCACGTTTTATCGAAGATACAAGCTTTTTGACTTGGGAGCAGGGAGATACGAGATTATGCTGTCATTGATATGAACGGTAGGAAACAGACGTCGCTGCTGTCAGCAGTGTTCAATAAAGTCTGCGGTCACGTTGAGCCTTTTGACAAGAGACAAGGCTTCAATAGTTAACCAAAGCTAATGACTGTAGTTACATACATCTTCCTAAACTCTATTTTAAAGGTTTAAGAGCTATAAGTGATGCAATACACATAATGCAACGCCGCGAAGCTCTCCCGCGGAGTGAAGAAGAGGTGGAGTTACGAGGTTTCTCAGACAGTTGAAGTGTCCAATTTGCGCTCAAGCTATTTTCAAGACTTTAGATTGGTTAATAACTTGTAAAAATAACAGACCCACGTGGGGACTGACCAATAGCATTGATATGTAAAAAAATATGAATTTGACAAAATTTGGACATACGAGGTTTCTGCCCGACAGCGACGAGATACAACATTAAAATAATGATTTAGCATGCAATCACAAAAGAAAATTTTGGATACCATCCTACAACTCAGTGTTATTAGATTACACAGATGGTTAAAATGGTTTCTGTGACTATTTTTGGAAGACTAAAACCTCTTTAGGAAATGTATTTTTTTTTTATTCCAAATACTTAATTTTTTTTCTGTGTAAATTTTTAACATTTCATGTAATCACCTTTGTAGGAGCCATAAAGTCAAACATGTATTTAATATTGTAAATTTAACGTTTATTGTCTCAATGTTCATGTTCACTTGTTTATGGTGTTTTGTGCTCCCCCTGTGGTGAATGGGAAGAGTTGCACCTGCCTTGGCACTTCCTGTAGGTAACTATATTAGATAGGAAGTGATGTGGTAAGGGGAAGTGGGAAGGGAGACAGTTTTTTGACCTACATACACATTGTGGAGTTGGAGGTATCTTTTCACTTGGAATTGAATCTTTTTGAATAAATCATCATCATTTCAACTATGGTGTAACTTCAACTTTATTTTCCCACCAGAAATGGTTAAACTCAAAAGGAAGCCATTACAACCTTAATCCATCTTGGTTCTCCTTCTTCTCTCAATCCCACAACAGTGTTCTTAACAGAATATGTACCAAGTGGCACCTGGGAGCTTAAGAACCTGAGGGTTCTGTGACTCTATAATGTTTGATGTAGAATGCTTGTAAGTTGCAAAGAAAGCTTATTTATCCATCGAACCCAATAAGAACCATTGAAGAAGCCTTTTTCTGAGAGTCTACGGGTATTTACTAACTAGATATGTGTGTGTGGAAGCCTAGAAAAACTCCACATTACACCTGTCAACACCTATCAGGAATCTACAGTATGTAGGTAAAGGTTCTTGCCCCTGACCCGACAGCAGGTGGCACTATTTCCTGTAGGTGGCCACAGTAAAGACAGCTGAACAACAAGAACCAAAAAATACAAAATCTACATGTACATACTTAAAAAAAATAGACCCTAAAAAGGTCACTGTCCCTCTGGGAGAACTCTTGAAGGTACAGAAAAACTGTGAGGTTCCTTGTCACTTGCACAGTGCACTTATAAATCGATCCTTTTTACACGTCATTATTTTCCTCTTAGTATCTAGAGCCTGTCAGACTTTTATCCAAACTGTCTTGGCACCTGCTACATTCTTAGTAAGTTTTCTCAGGCTCCTAAAAGGGTTCTGTTTGGAGTTTCGTTTCAAGAAAATAATCATAACATAATCATGGGTACCGCTAGAGTCTTAATAAAAAGGTTCTATACAGTACATTAAAGGGAACTCTCAGTTTTGTGTAGAACTCTACAATAAATGTAACACCCTGTTTAGAAACAAAAGGAACCCATGAAACAGGCTTCAGTGTACGTTTATGGGTTCCTCTGTCTATTTCGACAAAATACATTTTTCCTATCAGAAAGGTTTGAAACAGACTCGAAGAACCCTTATTTATCTGATGAACAAATTCTGAATAACTTGAGGTAAGTATATGTCTGGACCATCAAAGAACCCTTAAGAAGGTTCTAAGAAATAATATTCATAAGGGGAGACAAAGAACAATTTAATGTCCTATATGGAACCCTTTCTTCTTGAGAGTATGTTTTTAAGCTACTAGTTTGGCATAGCTAATAAAATAGTGATCTAACATTCTAATGGTCTTCGCGTTGAAGGCACGCACTTAGTAAAACTGTCACAGACAGCTTTAAGTTTTAAGTCAATGGAGAAATAAGATCTATAGCATCCAACAAAGTCTACAGTATGGAACTTTCCCTGCCGTTCTCCTATGGAAATAACGATGGACAAAATTCTATGGGTGTAGAAGCTAAATCCGAATAGAACTGTTATTTCTAAGCATGTACCTGTGTTGAACTTGAGTGAACTTGTGTTGTTGTGTACATTTTAATGGTTTCTTTAAACCCCCCCTTTTTTTAAGTGAGTGTGTATTAACTGTGTGACCTGCCTTCAATTCATTCTCTTCAAATTAACTTCAGATAATTGGACGTTACTTTCTTCTTTACATGTAGAACCTGTAACATTTAGATAAAGCAGCTTAAATCTTGGTACACTGTTTGTGTAGGATTCTAAACTTTACAATAAAGCCTTTAAACAACACTGTTTAAGAGCGTAGCTGAGCCCAGTGTGTAAGTCGGGATAAGTCATGACTTTAGTTTGTACCTTGCCCACCAGCTTTCCTCTCCGGTTCATACAGAGATACCGTCCGCTCTCGGCTCCTTTGATCCGAACCCGACTGCCGAAGGTGTCTGTCTCCACATACAGCCTGGCTGCAACACAAACACAAACACACACACAGACACACTGATATTCAGAGAACTGTAAAGAACAATAGAATTTGAACAGCAGATACGTTAATCCCTCTCCACTGCTTCTCTCTTTCTACCCATCCCGAGGCATCCAGACATTGTACCAGCTCCGATCGTCTTCATGCGATGAAGCTCCGGAAGCAAAAGGTTTATCTGTCTTATAGATCCTTTCTGAGATTTATAAAGCTTATATGCTCCGAGGAACCTTCTTGTTTCTGTAGGAACCTTTGAGCATGTACTTTAAGGAAGTATTAGCAGCTTCCACGCCCCCACACGACCTTTTTTAGGGTGTTCTTTAAGGGCGCTAGATGGTTATTTGCTCTAAAGAACCTGTTTAAGTGTTCCTTAAGATCCTTTTTGAGTGTCCTTTAGTGAGGTTATTTGCCCTAAGGAACCATTTTGCTTCTCTCTTGAGAACCTTTTCTCTGAGTTTCTTTTATTAGACCCTTTAGTAAAGAGTGTACATACTGTCATGTGTTATTTAAAAAAAAAACTATCTGGGATTATTTGCAGATGTATAACATGGATGTATTATATATATGCGTCCCTTCGTGCGCGCGTGCTCCTTCCTGTGCGCGCCGCACCGCGGTGCTTTGATGTTTAAAGTCCATTAGCGCTTCTCATGGACACAAAGGTGAGCAATTACAGAAATATTTGTCGGTCTTCATGCGCGCGCTCTTTGCCTACGTTAAACTAATCAAGGCTCTTTATGCGCTGTGATAGAGGCTCTGTAGCAGCTCTTCCACCGAAACCCGAAGGGAAACGTGTTAACACTCACCGAAGGTGTTGCCGTCCTCCGCGGTGGCGCTCACGCGCTTGCCCTGGATCTGCACGTGGCGCCCGCTGGTGCGGCTGTACAGCTGGTAGACGCGCACCTGCCGCCGGCTGAGTTCGTCCGTCTGCGCGCCCTGCTCCCTCACGTGCTGCTTAAAATCAGGAGAAGGCTCATTCTCCCCCTTTTGTTTCACGTAAAGGGAAAACATAAGATCACACGTTTCTCCCTGTCCCTCGTTCCCTAGGCCTACACAGCACTGATTTACACCGTAAATGCAAAAACAAACAAACAAGTAAGCAAACAAACAAACAAACAAACACAGAAGAACCCGCTAAAACGACTCATGCTTATTTCTTGCCACGGTTAACTTTACTCTGATTTCACGTGATAAATAAAGTCATATGAAGCTTATAATATGCGAACTGATCATAAATATTACAACAGTTTTTACGCAGTGCGTCATGAGCAATGCAATGTTACTATGACGTAAAGCAAACACAGTAGATGAAATAAAACACGTATAAATGTGATTGCATGACTTACTTTTGTGTTTAGATAGAAATGCATAGAAATGAATCACTAAGTTCTAACCATACACACAAGTAGTACACATGGTACGATGATAACATTTATAAAAAAAAACCTAGAAATATGACTGCATTTATTTACACCGCAAAATGAAATGTATTCGGATTAATTCGATTCAGTTCACACTTGTATAGAATACGAATATTTACCTGTGCTTGGCACCAGACCACGAAGAAGTGAAAAGATCTGCAAGAACGGAAAAGATGACACTTTAAAACTTATCAACAACTTTATATTAAACATTTACTGTAATCTGAGGTGAGATTTTTTTGTGCTTACAAGTAAAAACAGCGCTGGTTAATTCCATACATCTTCTTTTTGAGCTTATTTCCAAAATAATGCAAAAAAATAAAAGAAATAAAAAACAGCAAGTAATCCAGCAGCTCGTGCTTTAGAATATCAGATTAAAATCCATCAGCTACTGATCAATAATAAATACAGTGTCCTCAGAGAGAGAGTAAAGCCGAATCGGTAAATCCGAATCCCGAGCCGACATCAGATGAACTCGTCCGTAGACAGATGTTGGGTTCCATCGTATGCTGTAGGGATCTCTGTGTTGTTGGTGTTTGTTAGTTAACTGACTTGTGTTGGCGGCACGCGCTCATGGTGCCACGGCTGTGCCGGTATGCAGGCTCGTGCTCCGGTTCTTAAAGCGCGCGACGCGTCTGCGGTCACTTACTGCACCGAAATGACAGACATCCGCACAGGTCTCCAACCAAGTCACCGCAAACCAATGGTGCGTAAAACCACGCCCCTTAATGCTTAACGCACTACACACCAACCCCAAGCTGTAAGTTACATGCACCCAAATCAGGGCTTCTATATATGCACACACACACACACACACACACACACACACACACACAAATTAGTTAGTAATCAATCTTATTATATTATTTAATCATTAGATAGATGTTTAATTTTGATCTTTAGGTCCATTATTAAAACATGATCATCATAAACCGTCCACCTATCCTGGGACACTGTGTTCAAATGTAATGCTGTAACATTAAATCTGTCATCCATAGGTTTGACTCTTAAACCGTGATGCGAGATAACAACGGCGTAGTATAAAACGCAGGATTATAAAAGCGGTAAGCTCTTATTCCATCATGTAAACAAAACAAAACAAAACAAAAAACAACAAAAGCAGCTGAATTATTTTTATTCGAGGATTTGTATTAAGATTTCATTTATTTAGACTTTAAGCATGTTTAGATAACTCAGTGGATAACTTAGAACTCAGTAGATGTCATTTGTAAAGATTGGCCGACCCCCAGATGACGTTTTAGGGCCCACTCTGGTCCCCAGAACTGAACCATTGCTTCTGTATTTTCTTTTCGTGGAACAAAAATTGGGTGAATACAAAATAAACATGTCACTGGTGTGATGTAATTTTGGAGGGAAAGCAGTTAGCTAACTAGTACAAAGTGTGAATGCTAGTTTCTTTGTTTATTTTTTAATAAAGCATCAGGATTTCCATCTTGCACTTTTGTTGAAATCTCAGAGGTAAAGTAAGCCTAGATAAAGTCAGCACAGAGTAACAGCATATAAAATAATGCACTATAGTATAATTTACTACATGTAGTAAATTATTCAGAACTTGCCAGGTTTGATTTAAGGAATCAAAGAATAAACTGAATGAGTCATAATCAAGTATACTAAGTTCTTTTAGGTCATAAAACATAACATTTTTAAATACGGCAAAAAAAGCGGTTCATTTACACAAAAGTGAAACATCCTGAAGATTACAAATGTGGCCTCTGATGTGAGTGGAAACTGTCGGTTTCGCCCTGGCCTCAGATTTTCGATCCGATCTTATGGATGATTAAAGTCCATCGTTTCAAATCAGCTGTGATGCATTCAGGTCATCATCGTCGTCCACTGTATTTAAAGACTTTTAAGGCTTTTTCCTACGGACAGGGGCGGGGCAGCTGATGTTTGTTAGAACCCATGGCTCACACCTTTTGCTAACGTGGCAGCCCCTAATAAGGAAACAATGGGGCCTTTTAATCATTGGCATCCAGCTGGCTTTTGTTAGTTTATGCTGGAATCAACATCAGGGCTTCACGCTACCTGGCTAACAGGATGCTCACTTTCCGACGCATTCTTAGTAGATGCCTTCCAGCAATTAGTGCTATCTTGTTAAAGTGTATGGAAATGGGAATGCCACTAGGCCCTTCAAAGGATTTCCCATCCCTGTTTGATTCTGTTGCCTTAAGATAATTTAGTTATAAGTATAACTAAATGTTTGCTTTTGTGATTTAGAGATTGCATTAAGAATGTATTTGTATATGTTAGTACATAAATACTCAAATATCTGGGTATAATATAGGTATAATTAACGTTAAGATGTTAATTTGTTTATCTGATTAGATACGAAACTCAGTTAATCACTGTGTTTTAGCTGATTTCCTCTTTGCACGGTTGTTAGCGCGTCATTTGTGATGGGATGGCCATTGGCGTGTTCTCCACCCATCAGTTTGTATTTGGTGAAGGAGGACAGATCAGTGCTTGATAAACAAGCCAGACTGACGTTCCATGGGTGTGAACCATCAGATGTGTTAAAAACACGTGAGAAAACTCTGTAGGTTACAAAAAACTCAAGATTCCTGCTGTTTGATTTATGATATTAAATAATTGAGCATGTATCTGAAATGTTTCCTGTTACCAAAGAATGTGATTTTTTTTTATTTTAAAAATGCACATCATCTCCAGCCCAATCCTAAGAGAACCTCAGTCTGAGTCGGTACTCAGGGTTCAATACCATGCTTCCTGAGCCATTCTTATGTGATAAGTACCTGCGCTTTAAAGCAGCCACACCCTCCTAAACCAACACAGAACAAGACATCTGATGCTGGCCGACATCCCACAGCTGAGGATGTGTAAAGGACAGAGAGCTTTAGCGCTACCGCTGTGTTCCATTCAGACCCAGCAGGATGCCAATGGTGGCAGTCGTGTGCTTTTGGAAGCGGACAGACGAGAAAAAGAAAGAGGTGATGTGTTCTAACCATCTACCCATTTATTTACCCCAGCTCTCATTTTGTTTACAAAGTGGCGGGCAGATCTAAGACCCTGCAACCCGATCATATTTATTTGTGTCTCGGCTAGTTTTACTGGTGTTAACTCCATGATGGAAATAACCCTACAAGCACCTAGCAACAACAGCAGATTAGCTCAGAGCTTTTCTCGCCCACAGATAATATCTCCTTCTTTACACTTGAAAACTCTTAGAAGTTCCAAAAACATGATATTTAACATGGAGACATGTTTGCGCTTTAATGTGTAGTCGTGTGAGAACATGTTTGAACGTTAGGAGCATATGTTGCTATAAGCTGTATCATATGGCTAGCTGCCATACTAACTAGGATGAACCTAAATATCCACAGTCAATCAATATCCAATGTGTTGTGCAGATTGGATTGGATTGGATTGGATTACTTGTCAGCCATTTCTATGGTCTAAGATAGATGAATATAGGTGATGTGGCAGTACATATGGATTTGAAGGCTAGGCGGTGGTCATTCACCTATGATCCAATGTGCTTGGATCATAAAAAAAGTGTCCCGCTGTGAACTTGAGTTCTTTATACCCCTTGAGTGCTGTTTAACCAGTAGGTGGCTTTTTGGCTACCACCACCTAAGACCCACCTAGAAAGCAGCCCAAGAGCAACCCAGCCTTATTGATGAGTTTCTTGAGGTTTTTTTGCATCTCCTCCAGCATTTCTGCTGCAAATGCGAAAGAACCTGATCTTCCTCAGAAAGTAGTCTCTGCTCATCCCTTTCCTTACCAAGCTGAGCTTCCAGACCAGCTTGTTGTCAAGATGGACACTGAGGTATCTGTAGGTGTCCACCAGCACAACCTGGGGTCTGTCCAATGGTACATCATTGAGCAAGGAGATCATGGACATGTGCACCTGCATTCTTCTCATCTTCTTCTCACTCGACACAATACACATACGCACAAGCAACAGTTCATAACATTTTGCTGATATGATGATAGATTTTATTTTGTGTTAAAAGACATTAGTGAGATCTTTATGTTAGGGTAAAAATTTTAGTCGGTGATGAAAACATACTTTTTTAAGAGCAGAACTACGTTAGTGAAGGCTTGTAGTAATTGTCTTTTCCATGCTCTTGGTGGGTTTTTTGTTTCGTTCTAACCATTACCTGATAGCCAGATAGCTGTGGCAACATCCCAGTGAAGCAAGTGATAGGTCGATTGGTGGTCTAACAGCTTAAACCACATCGTAAAATACAACTGGCATAAAGAACAACTGGCTTTTCTGACCCCACAAAAATAGAGACAAAGCTTTGAAAAAGTGGGTGGTCCACTGTTTGTAGAGAAAAAAATGAAAGAATGTGTGCACAAAAGAGAGGGTGGGTAAAAAAGAGAAATTAAGAACCTGATCTCATTGCCATACAAATTGTTTGTCCTTCCTGGCTCACTGATTGATCTCTTGAATGTACAGAACAGTCCAATTGGGCCTGATCTTTGATGGAACATACCTGGGTACGGGTTTATGCTCATATAAATGCGTTAATGGTTTGAAGATTTCTCCTCTAATAAAACAACTCATGCTGGATAAATAGCTAACTATTACAGGGTCTGCTGCTGACCCTTAGTTTTACCCCAGCCATTTGCAAGCTGACCATTTGAGTTGCCAAATTTGACACAGCTGACACAGGCAATAAATTTGAACTAGTTCCCCCACCCCCTTGATCCCTAATGAGACCTAGCCCTTTTACACCCCAACAACACCTAGGGGCAATGAGAGAAGACACGTCTCAATCCAAACCCTGTGATGTCTTTGATTTAGTACCGTCAATCTGGGTTTGCAATATTCTGCTTAATTTGAAACCATTTATTGGACAGATAACCATCGGATATTGTTCAAGCTAAAATGACAATTTGACTTGCCGACCGGCCTAACACACATCGTACAGGTAGTAAAACTGTACTATATTAGCTAGAATATTAGCAAATGATTATGGATGCCCCTGTCCTGGTGTGATCTTGGAGGAAATTTTGGGTTCCAGAGAACTTCTGCTACAGTTTGGTGAAACGATTCATTAAGAAATTAGTCCAGAATTTTTGAAGGGAAATTTAAACCCAATGATTCTGTGGATAGTTATTTTCCTAAAGAAAGAAACCCACTTTTGTAGGCTTCTATATGAAATCATTAAGGATTTCCCCAAGTGATAAACCATAGAAACCGTTGAGAAATAAACTGAAACCACAAGGAAATTTATTTCCTATGTTTTCTATTATTAATAAAGTCTTTATCTGCTAGTTTCTATATGCATTTGATTTCATCGCTCCTTATCACAGCTTTGCAAATATTCATCTATCTAAAATAATAAAGAAGGACTGGATTCATTTGTATTAGGAGACCTGAGTACTGGATTCATTTGTATTACCTTATATATGGTTCTTCAAGGGTTCTTTGGATGGATAATGGAAAAAGTGCTCATTTTGATCAGAGGTGTACTTCAATAAAAAATCTGACAAACATATTTAACTTATTTATCTGAGTTATTACATCCGTACTCTAACTCCAGAAGGCTAAGATCAGGCAACCAGAACCTCCTCTGTTCCCTTCTCAAGACTCAAGCGTAGAGGGGATCGAGCTTTCTCAGTAATTGGGCCACAGCTTTGGAATGATTTGCCAATAGAATTAAGATTATCACTCTCTCTGTCCATCTTTAAGTCCCTTTTAAAAACGTATCTCTTTTCTTCGGCATTTCTATAGTTTTCCTTTTCATTTTCTTCTTACTGTTTCTAATTGTTCTATTATTGCTTGTTTTAGTGTTTTAGTGTGTATTATTGTATTGTTTAATTCTATTTTGCTTTTTATTATTATCTCCTGTCTTAATGTCATGTTTTATTTTTTCTGTGTATTTTTTATTAACACTTTTTTTTATTGTACAGCACTTTGGTCAGTCCTGTGGCTGTTTTAAATGTGCTTTATAAATAAAGTGATGATGATGATGAACATATGACCTAAAAATAATGTTTAATGAAACACTGGATTTTTGATTTTTACTTACACTTGTAAAAATTTACATTGTTAATAATTAATTAATTAATTAATGTACAATAAATAAGGCAATAATTGTATTATTATTATTATTATTATTATTATTTTACAATTTTATATCAGTCTTCATTCATTCATTCATCTTCTACCGCTTATCCGAACTACCTCGGGTCACGGGGAGCCTGTGCCTATCTCAGGCGTCATCGGGCATCAAGGCAGGATACACCCTGGACGGAGTGCCAACCCATCACAGGGCACACACACACTCTCATTCACTCACGCAATCACACACTACGGACAATTTTCCTGAGATGCCACTCAACCTACCATGCATGTCTTTGGACCGGGGGAGGAAACCGGAGTACCCGGAGGAAACCCCCGAGGCACGGGGAGAACATGCAAACTCCACACACACAAGGTGGAGGTGGGAATCGAACCCCGACCCTGGAGGTGTGAGGCGAACGTGCTAACCACTAAGCCACCGTGCCCCCCCTTTATATCAGTCTTGATTTCTGTAATATATTGTAAATTAAAACAATTTCAAAGTTCGTGTGATCAAATGTATGCGAAGGCTGACGAATCCTCGAATCTTTAGCCACCGAATAGAATGAACTTACGTCTCCACCGGGACACATCGGTCACTTCTGTCCTGGAGCAGAACCAATCTCTAATAAATGACTATTTTTTCAAAAGCTGTGATTTAGAGGTCACATTTTTAAGATATTTCTTTGCTTTTCAGACTTTTGATTAAATTTGAATTTGTTTTCAACACAGGTCGCTTTCTAATATCTGAAAATTTAGGATTTTTGAAATTGTGTTTATTTTAACGTGATTGAACGTGATTGAAATCCTGGTGCTTATTCATCCAAGAGCACATTTTCTTCAAAGTGGTCCACGTTACATGCTTATCTGGCTTTGACCCCACCTATCAGGTCCAGCCATACACACACACACACATACACACGAAAACACACACGTTCCTTCAGTCTATTTGCTGCACGCTGACATTTTGCTCCTTAAAAATAACACAGATGTTTCAGTGATTGTGGACACGCTAGCTGAGACTCCCCCCTTCCCCCGGCACTGCCTGTTTTTACTGTTTCTGGATGAGACTGAATCCGCATTGGGGGTATGAGATGAAGTCCTACAACGCTACGTTATAGCTTTGTACAAATATAACATGTGTCATCAACCATCTTGAGACTTGCCATAACTTGACTTCATACCATAGAGCAGTTCTTGATTCTGATTGGTCAGAAGATCAGCAGCTCTGGCAATGATGGTTAAATCACCGTTTTATATCAAAACGTGTGTGTTCCGACGCTCAACAGATTCAAAGGCTTGTGTAATTGTTGATACGGTCAAGCAGACATTTTATTTAACTTCTACGGAAGGAGTCTCCAGTATCAGTGCTTTGTTACAGTCAGCAGTGTCATATAAGCACCCTGCTCTGATAGAACACCTTGTCTAATTTTTGGTCTAAAATTAAAAAATATTATCAAGACATGCATTACAGTTTTGAGCCAGCTAGCTAAAAAAGTTTACATTAGCTAAATAAAATGTAATTTGATATATAATGTATGAAATGTGAATACGAGTCTGTAGGAAAAGTTGTATTTATTTTGTCTGCTATTCGGAGTTACATTGTCTATTAATAAAGGCTTCTATGTGAATACGTTTAATGCCTTTAACAGCTACATCTCTTGATCTCGGGAACTGGATTTCTTTTTTCTGTCGATGACAAACTGCTCTGGCCGACCAATCGCTGGAAATTCCCTCCGATAAAATTAGCCCATGAAACATCTCTCTGCATTTCTCACACATTAACACCTCCACAGAGTCTGAGCTCAGAGACACTCTGCCATGCCCCACCCTGAAAGAATGACAAAAATAAAACCTAACGTTAAAACGCAGCCGCGAGAATCGGGTGGAATGTTTTCCGAGAATATTTTCAATACTAAAATGATGTAATAATTTATTGGTGAAAAGGAGTTCTGAGCTTATCATCGAATCCTCGACGTGCCAGACCGCATGTTGCAGTAACCCTGCGCGAGGCCGCCGTGAGCTGTCGTGACTTTTCGGCTGCTCTGTTTGGAGTGGATTTGAGCAGCTGTCTAGCCGTCAGCTCCACCCTTCCTCTCTCCCTCGCTCTGATCTTGCTACAGTTCACACCTGATCACAAACCACTGCACTTCACCCAGGAATTTTCCATTTTCTATTTTCACTCATTGCTAGTCCCCTAACCCTGCACCCCTCCAACTCACCCCCACCCCCAACACCACCACAAAAGCCATACGCACAAGTGTCCTTTCACAGGCCGACAACTTCAGATATCTGCATCACATGGGCGTGTGCTCACACACACACACACACACACACACCCCAACAAACATACTGGACTGCCACTGGGTAAAAACATACTAATGTCCTTCATGGCCAACACCCATCAATACTAATTTGATCATATTATCAAAAATCGCACCCAACCAGTACACTACAGAGACACATACCCAATAAATGACTTAAATAAAATCCACTTGGCAAAAAAAAATTGTCAAAGGGGATCTGGAATGGTGTTCTCAAGGCCCTTGGAATTACCTCAAACAAAAGACCTCTCTTACCTTGGCTGAAATGGGGTCACTGAAAACTCATCCATAGGCTCAAACCTTGAGGGTAGTTTTGGCAAGCAAGACCCCCCAAAACAGGAAACCACCAAACCCCCTTAACCTGGAGAGTTTCAGAATAATAAAGCAAGGTGTGATCATTCTGGGCAAGGTCCAGAGTTAGGGTCTAGGTTTAATACCACCTCGAAGTCAGGATAATGCCTCCTCAAAGTCAGGGTAAAGGTGCATTCTCCTTGTTGCATTCTCCACATACCTCGATGTAGATATTTATGAGTTCCATCCATGCATTGTGTCGACTCTTGAAGCATATTTTTCATACAGGCTGATGCTGTGTGGACTGGGTAGTGCAGGAGGAAGTGAATGCAAGCAATTAACTGCTAACTGTTCAGGCACATAACCTGGTCAGGTTTAGTCTAAAGAAACAGGAAGTGAAAATTTGAACCAAACATTTGCAAGCTCCATAGTTGGGATAAGGTCCCGTGGCCACCAAGGAAAAGGAAAGGTAGGCTATATGGATGCTTGCTGCCATGAGTGCAGATACAGATATTTTTGGATCCATAATTCTTATGAGGTTGAGGTGTGTTGATACGTACAAACCCCCAACTAACAATCATGTAGATGGAGTTCAATCTAGTAGACAAGATATGTGACATCAGTGTTTTTCTTGCTGCAACAAATGTGTGATTCCATTGTTTGGAGAATCGGTGGAAAATTTCAGTGCATATATTGGCAGTGACTAGGAAACGTGAAGTGAAGGAATTAATGGCAATGGCCTGCCTGATGAAAACATGACTGGTAAGATTTCAATGACTATGGTAACAACCAAGAACCCTGTGGTGGTTCACTAGCTGTGAAGGGCACTGGCATGAAAGAGGAAATAGACTTTTTCTTCAGTAAGGGGACCTGTAGACTGTGGATGTTGTGGTTGCTGAATCTAAAAGCTAAGGCATGGGAGAGTTACATATTACAGGTGACCAAATGGTTTGTGTTAATTATTAGGATATCATAGTTGCCATCATCCCTAGAAAATTCTGTCAAGGTTCAGATACTGGAACCTGATTCAGAAGCCATGATTAAAGCTGCTTTGTGACAATGTCCATTGTAAAAAGCGCTATACAAATAAACTTGAATTGAATTGAATTGAATTGATTCGTTGCGACTCTTCTTGAGGAGAAATATGCCGCGAAGCTCTCCCACGGAGTGAGGAAGAGGTGGACAGTTGAAGTGTCCAATGGAGTTATGAGATATGCGCTCAAGCTATTTTCTAGACTTTAGATTGGTTAATAACTTAATTAACAAAAAAAAATAACAGACCCACGTGGGGACTGACCAATAGCATCGATATGTGAATAAATATGAAATTGACCAAATTTGGACATACGAGGTTTCCGCCCGACAGCGACGATATATGAGATAGATGCAAGTTGCTCTAGATAAAGGTGTCTGCCAAATAATGTAAGTTAGAGGAATTTCTGAACAGTCTTTGAACAGGAGATGCAAAATATTTCTTTCAAATCTTTGGTCCCAGATGACATGTCCCCAAGCCTTTGTGATTCATCTCAGCACACACAAACTGGACATAAAACACGTGTTAATTAGTGTACCATCAAGTACGACCTTGTCCTCAGAAAGGATAACCGATTCTCTTGCTTGCTGAGGTTAACCTGCCTGGAGATTTACTTCTTTGTTCACTGGAGGTAAAGATTTCCACTGCGATTACCAGTTCAGGTGTGTTCATTCTCAGTGACCAGCCATGGGGTCAGCAGTCGTGGGAACCGGTTCTGCTTTATTCGGGTCAGTCACAATGGCCTCTTACCTGTGGCTGACCCCTGCTAGAAGAACAAGTGACCTCCCCTGTGTCAATCCTCACCCCTCTTCTCTCTCATCCCTTCATTCTCTTCAATCAGCTCTCCACCTCCACAATCTACAGCGGCATCTTTCAACCGCCCTCTCACTCGGCGAGGGGCCAAGAGCTCCATTCAAAAAAAAAAAGTTCAGAGCCTGACTGAGGATGGAAAAGTCAGTAATAGTTTTTTTGATCGATCCTGCAACAAATGGAGGGTTGGTTCGGCCAAACCTCGAAAAGATGTGTAAAAAAAAAAAAAAGGCTTCCTGAACAAATTGCTAACATTTATGAGTTTTTTCATTGATATATTTTCATTTATGCAAATCCTTTTGAACCCCTTCCTTGATATTTTTGGTAAAATTTTGAGAACTGGGTTCATCTTTAATAGGCAAGGCAAGTTTATTTGTATAGCACATTTCATACACAGAGGTCATTCAAAGTGCTTTACATAGAAATTAGAAAACAGTTTATAAGACAGAAAAAAATATATGTAACAATAAGAGACATACGATAAAATCATAATAAAAACAAAGAACAATTAAAAAAAATGTGATTTTAATAAAAACAGTTTAAATGTTTAAAAGAATAAAACAGGAGTAAAGGTTATTTGGGGGGCACGGTGGCTTAGTGGTTAGCACGTTCGCCTCACACCTCCAGAGTTGGGGGTTCGATTCCCACCTCCGCCTTGTGTGTGGAGTTTGCATGTTCTCCCCGTGCCTTGGGGGTTTCCTCCGGGTACTCCGGTTTCCTCCCCCGGTCCAAAGACATGCATGGTAGGTTGATTGGCATCTCTGGAAAATTGTCCGTAGTGTGTGATTGCGTGAGTGAATGAGAGAGTGTTTATGTGTTTGCCCTGCGATGGGTTGGCACTCCGTCCAGGGTGTATCCTGCCTTGATGCCCGATGACGCATAAGATAGGCACAGGCTCCCCGTGACCCGAGGTAGTTCGGATAAGCGGTAGAAGATGAATGAATGAATGAATGAATGAATAAAAGTGATTAGGATAAAAAGTGCAGTCAGTGTGAAGCAGCACAGTGCTCATTTAGTAAATGCAGAGTTAAACAGATGTGTTTTAATCTTGATTTAAAAGTGTCTACTGTTGAAGCACATCTGATCTCTTCTGGAAGCTGATTCCAGCTATAGGTGGCATAATAACTAAATGCTGACGCACCTTGTTTTGAGTGAACCCTTGGTATCTCTAACTGACCTGATCCTAATGATCTGAGTCGTCTGTTTGGTTTATATTCAGTTAGCATATCTGTAATGTATTTCGGTCCTAAGCCATGATGTGATTATAAAAGAGTAACAATACTTTAAAATCTATTCTAAATGTAACTGGAAGCCAGTGAAAGGACCTGAGGACTGGAGTGATGTGCTCAGATTTTTTTTTTGGTTCTGGTCAGAATTCTGGCAGCAGTGTTCTGTATGAGCTGCAGCTGTCTAATGGTCTTTTTGGAGATCCCAGTAAGGAGCCCATTGCAATAATCCACCCTGCTGGTGATGAAAGCATGAACAAGTTTCTCTAAGTCCTGTCTTGAGACAAAACCTCTCAATACTAAATACTAAATTTATTCTAAATAATAAACAACGATATCTAATCGTCAACTGTAAGACAAATCTAGGCTTGTAAAGACATTTTAACAAAACACATTCCCTTTTTATCTTGTTTAAACTTCCACTGTTAAAAGTTGTATAGAGTAAAATGCCTTATTTTCTTGTATCTGAAGTCTAATAATTTGGGGCTCGCAAAAAATTCACAATAATCTGAAAGACACATTGAATCTAGCTGTTCAATGAGATTATTAAAGCACTCTAGATTTTAGATTTGCAAATGGATTTAAATATTAAAAGAAAGCTGTAAATACAAATATTTATTTACTTCATCTTTTCCGTGAAGATTAAGTAATACTCCAAATGCAAAATGTATTTTTATAGGACTTATGCTAAAATGCTTAACTCAAACACATTTGTGTTTCAGATTAAGACCCTCAACTGAGAAAAATAAAAGATGTGCTATATTAAAGCAGGTGTGTCCGACCGTCACGTAAAAAAAGACCGAATTATAGGCTGTAGGTTTTAACAAACAAGAGCTTTTTTTCACCCAACTCCTTAATAGCATTACCATACCAAACCCCATTAGCCTATTCTTTGAAATCTGAGAGTGTTTGAAA